>NC_086317.1:488062768-488372017 GCF_036172605.1 Pelobates fuscus
GAGGTGGAGTACTGGTTTGGGCTGGTATCATCAAAGATGAGCTTGTGGGGCCTTTTCGGGTTGAGGATGGAGTCAAGCTCAACTCCCAGTTTCTGGAAGACACCTTCTTCAAGCAGTGGTACAGGAAGAAGTCTGCATCCTTCAAGAAAAACATGATTTTCATGCAGGGCAATGCTCCATCACACGCGTCCAAGTACTCCACAGCGTGGCTGGCAAGAAAGGGTATAAAAGAAGAAAATCTAATGACATGGCCTCCTTGTTCACCTGATCTGAACCCCATTGAGAACCTGTGGTCCATCATCAAATGTGAGATTTACAAGGAGGGAAAACAGTACACCTCTCTGAACAGTGTCTGGGAGGCTGTGGTTGCTGCTGCACGCAATGTTGATGGTGAACAGATCAAAACACTGACAGAATCCATGGATGGCAGGCTTTTGAGTGTCCTTGCAAAGAAAGGTGGCTATATTGGTCACTGATTTGTTTTTGTTATGTTTTTGAATGTCAGAAATGTATATTTGTGAATGTTGAGATGTTATATTGGTGTCACTGGTAAAAATAAATAATTGAAATGGGTATATATTTGTTTTTTGTTAAGTTGCCTAATAATTATGCACAGTAATAGTCACCTGCACACACAGATATCCCCCTAAAATAGCTATAACTAAAAACAAACTAAAAACTACTTCCAAAAATATTCAGCTTTGATATTAATGAGTTTTTTGGGTTCATTGAGAACATGGTTGTTGTTCAATAATAAAATTAATCCTCAAAAATACAACTTGCCTAATAATTCTGCACTCCCTGTAGGAGATAGCAGCAACCTTGAATATAGAAGAAAGCAGCAAACTTTAAATATAGGAGATAGCAGGAACCTTGAATATAGGAGATAGATAGCAACCTTGAATATAGGAGATAGTAGCAACCTTGAATATAGGAGATAGTAGCAACCTTGAATATAGGAGATAGCAGGAACCTTGAATATAGGAGAAAGCAGCAAACTTTGAATATAGGAGATAGCAGGAACCTTGAATATAGGAGATAGCAGGAACCTTGAATATAGGAGATAGATAGCAACATTGAATATAGGAGATAGTAGCAACCTTGAATATAGGAGATAGATAGCAACCTTGAATATAGGAGAAAGCAGCATCCTTGAATATAGAAGATAGCAGCAACCTTGAATATAGGAGAAAGCAGCAACCTTGAATATAGGAGATAGATAGCAACCTTGAATATAGGAGATGGATAGCAGTAACCTTGAATATAGGAGATAACAGGAACCTTGAATATAGGAGATAGCAGGAACCTTAAATATAGGAGATAGCAGCAACCTTGAATATAGGAGATAGCAGCAACCTTGAATATAGGAGAAAGCAGCAACCTTGAATATAGGAGAAAGCAGCAACCTTGAATATAGGAGATAGCAGCAACCTTGAATATAGGAGAAAGCAGCAACCTTGAATATAGGAGATAGCAGGAACCTTGAATATAGGAGAAATCAGCAACCTTGAATATAGGAGATGGATAGCAGGAACCTTGAATATAGGAGATGGATAGCAGGAACCTTGAATATAGGAGATGGATAGCAGGAACCTTGAATATAGGAGATAGCAGCAACCTTGAATATAGGAGATAGCAGCAACCTTGAATATAGGAGATAGCAGCAACCTTGAATATAGGAGAAAGCAGCAACCTTGAATATAGGAGATAGCAGCAACCTTGAATATAGGAGAAAGCAGCAACCTTGAATATAGGAGATAGCAGCAACCTTGAATATAGGAGATAGCAGCAACCTTGAATATAGGAGATAGCAGCAACCTTGAATATAGGAGAAAGCAGCAACCTTGAATATAGGATATAGCAGGAACCTTGAATATAGGAGATAACAGGAACCTTGAATATAGGAGATAACAGGAACCTTGAATATAGGAGATAACAGGAACCTTGAATATAGGAGATGGATAGCAGTAACCTTGAATATAGGAGAAAGCAGCAACCTTGAATATAGAAGATAGCAGCAACCTTGAATATAGGAGAAAGCAGCAACCTTGAATATAGGAGATAGCAGGAACCTTGAATATAGGAGATAGCAGGAACCTTGAATATAGGAGATAGCAGGAACCTTGAATATAGGAGATAGCAGGCCTCTGCTTTTAGTCAGAATAAACTGGAATATTTAACCATTGCATTACGACACCGCAAATACATATTAACCCATTCTATAACTGTTCTCATGCTACATCTCCAACCAGCTCCCTCTCTGTTCCATAAAGCCCCGTTCTCCTCTCACTGTTGCATTTTACTTGTTTGATTTCAGTTATTAATGCTTTATAACACAAAGATAATGCGTTAACTGAAATTAAACCAGGATAATGATGGTTTACCTGGTGTGCTTTTAGTGCACTTCAGTTAAAACGTGGACCTCTCTGGGTTTGGTTTAGAAAGTCCAGACTCTGTAACTATGAATTCATTCATAGCTAAACATCTAAAAACTGCTTGTTGAGAAAATCCCCAGTTTTTCAGAAATTTGAGAACACAAATTTGATTTAGTTTTTAAAGCTTATCCTAGATAATTGATGGTTTATGCACATGTCATGAATCCTGTAAACCAATTAGTTGCAGTTATATGGAATTTACTGGATTTAAAACATTTTTTCAACAGTCACAATGTTTTGAGCTTTATTTAACCCCTTAAGGACCAAACGTCTGGAATAAAAGGGAATCATGACATGTCACACGTGTCATGTGTCCTTAAGGGGTTAAAGGAACATTGCAGCGTATCTGTATTCCGAATGCTACAGTGCTGATGCCCCTTATTAGTTAAACCACCTCCCCTCTATAAAAAAAGAGAAAAAATCTAATTGCTCCCCTTTTCTTCTTCGACGAGTCTCCTCCTTGGGTTACATCATTCTGGAAGCGTGCCTACAGTTCCTCCATAGAGAATCATTATTCTCCATTATTTATATAGAGTTTTGGGGGACAGGATGGCCAACACTGACGGCACTATAACAACTTCAATAAGATGGATTTCTTAATGTGCCTACAGTGTTTCTTTAAGAGTAATACACAGTAACCTGACAATCTAATAACACGTACTGGATCTGATCATTTATTTACAAACCTCCAAATCCATAATGATTGTGAATAAAACAAAGTATATAAAGACCTTTAATAAGGATATTACTGTTGTGCTAAAAAGGCTACTGTTCAATTTATTTATGTAAAATATATATATACACATATAGCTTGCCTGTTGTTTCTCCAAAAACAATGCTGGAAGACATTCTGTCAGTTGGGATTTACAGCCCAGACTCTTGGCCAGGTGGGACTCCAAGATCCTGGACACCAATGGTTGTGCCTGTCAGATCTTTACGATGTTTGTGTTTTGGTTTTTTTTGTTGTATATTTTATTGTGAGAATATACTCATTTTGTCAGAAGTTCAGTTTGAAAAGAGAATGTTGAAAACAACACTCAAACAATTGTCCTTCCGAGTCCGTGAAGTGAAAACGCGTCTGTTCCTGCAATATATTGATCTGTTTTTATTGTAAACATTAACCGTGATCTGTGGAACTCCATGAACGTTCCAATGTTTCAGTAATGTAACCTGGATTAGAATGGTGGCCTTGGCCACTGTCTTGAACAAGCTACACAATCTCGTCTACTGGAAATTCCCATCACACGTTGGCAGCTGCTGGTTCTTTCTTTAGAATAATATGTTTAACGTCGACTCCCGCGGGGTCCTGTATAACGCAGGTAAAATTTGTATTGAAATCCTCTTGTTTTGTAGGTGAGAAGATGAGGGATTTCTGCACGGTGTACACGTTTTGGGTTTGGTTTATTCTGCAACAGAGAAAAGATAATTGCTGCGGTTACAGAATGAGTAAAGACCTTCCGCCCCACCATAAAATAATGATTTATAATGGTGATTTTCCTGAATATCTGTCTGCTTATCAATATATACAGTTCCTGTCCTGGAACTGCTAAAGCTGGGTATTTAATGTACACTTACATCTCCGGCCCCTCGGACACCCTCCCATCAGGGAATTCGTTCTCGATGAAGTTGTTATTAGCCAGCCAGTAAACCAGATTAAAGTCACGCCACGTGCTCTGTGCGGTGCAGTTTATCGTAAAATTTCCGCCTGTTGGGAAAAGGTCAAACTTATCATCTCACGCCCAGACAAACCCCATCGATTAGCAGCCAGGCACCAATATTAATATTTAGTAAAATATTACGGAGGTCGGATGTCTCTCGTGGTTATCTGTCGGTGTTTCTCATATTTTGTGTCTGTAGCTGATAACGTCAGTTTTATTACCTCACTGGGAGATTTGTTTTATCCTGTATGATGTCACAGTCAGCGTAAATTTCATTAAAAGATTGTAATAAAACCCTCATATTGTTCTTAAACATCATCAATGATACAAACACTGAGTGAATATTCAACATGAATTTCTTTTATAACTAAATTCAATATATAGCCAACATGAAGATTTTTTCCAAACCAGCTATTTTAACTCACTCGATTTCCTAACAGTTTGTATACGTCCATGAGTAACCTTTAACATTCCTGCTATGTTCTTGTCGTTCATACTTATTAATATGGGGAATATTTTACAAAAAGTTTACTTATTTTTTATTACTAGACATAATGATGAAGAAAGGAATTAAAGGTACAGAGTCATTAATTTCTTTTTTTTAAATATCTCCGTATATCCTTTGCTATACAAATTGATTGTTTTCATTCAGGTATATTAAAAGATTTGCAGAAATCTCTTGCCTGTCTTTCCCACCCCCGTTTCTGCCCGCCATGTTTATGCACCTTTGGGTCGGATTGTCTGGTATCTGACCCAATACTCACTATTTTGCTTTTTGTGATTAAGCTTTTTGAAATCACCGGACAGAAACTGCCGCAGGCTGAAAGGGCACATGCAAAACGATTCTCCCCGCCCTAATTAAACTTGCTTTATATTGCAGTATTTTAATTTATGTTTAAGAACCTTGTATCACTGTGCCCACTGTATTTAATGAGAGACGTCCGTACATATCATGAATTAATGGAAGCAATGTGACAAAGTAAAGAGATTGTAGGGTTTTTACCTTCCTTTGTAAAGATCGTACAGCTTTCAGGATTCAGAATGGCAGGACGTTTATTCAAAGCTGGAATGAAATAGTTCAATATATGTCAGAAACAGGTTCTCTAGAAACAAGTAATTACTAAAGGATCTAATGAGATCATATCTCTAATTATAACAAGTGATTCTAATCAGGATACATTTAGTTTTCTGGTCTATCTTGGGGTTTGATATTATTTCACAACTTAATGGTTCTCTTTAATTAATAATGTTTGTTAAGAGAGTAGACTCTGAGGAACAGGACTATTACTGGAGGTGCTGCAGTTAAAGGGACACTCCACTGCCCAAATACTAAATAAATAAAAATCACTGTTTACTCGATATACACCAAATTAAAACTTGCATACATTTATTTATACTTTTTTTTTGTTATTGGGGTTATATCTAAACACAGCTTGTAAAAACTGCAGATCTCTTATCTGCTGCCTTTAGAAACCTTCCCCTTCTAACCCCGCCCAGGCCTCCTGTGGCTGGCCAATCACAGACTTTCCAATAGAGCTCAATGATAAGTCTTTGCCAGGCAGGTGCTCTGGGCAATAGCTGCCTCTTGAGTTTAGTTCCATTGAGCTAACCAAACCAGGAAGTAACATGACCTGCTGTCTGCTTAAAAATCCAGGGGGTGCAACCAGTATAATTTATAAAAGTGTATTTCTATTGAAATCTGCACTTTCTCTAAAAGAAAAATAGGGCACACTCTTCACACACAAAGCTTTTCAGCTAAAGTGCTTTAAGAGTCTGGAGTGTCCCTTTAATCACTGAGCTACACACTAGTGGAGAAATCCCGCATAGCAGAACTATCCGGCAGGAAGGACCAGGTCTGTTATTTGTTGTCCTGAATCATTTTATGGTGTGATATTATTGCCATAATAGACTCTTAACCCAAAGTATTGTTCTGACTGGCTTACAGCCATCTTGCTACTGCAAGCAGACAATGCCACAACAGAAGACAAGGGACAGGCTTAGTGGGCGTTTGTTCCTTGGTGGTGCCAGGACTTAAGAGGCAGCAGATCTTGGGTGGAATTTAGTTACTGTGCTACGTCCATGCCAGGTCATTGTCATCAGAAATAATTCACTAAACCCTTCTTGTCACCAGTCCCACTTCCTCTCCACAGATAACCATTGATGGAATCTCAAATTGCCCAAAGCGCACAGAAGTTCATTTCTGATGCAGTTTGTTTATGGGCACATTGTTTGCATTCCCTGGAGGGCTGAAAAGTTAACTGAAAAAAGATGGGCAGTTACACCCATGGGGGGGCATTTGAGGTCCAAGTACTTGGAATCCTAAAACTTTACAACAGGCATTCCATGGAACATGCAGAGATTTCTAATAATTCTACAAATATTGGATGCAATATTTACAGTTTACCAAAAAGGAGCCAGTTTTATTTGGTGAGAAGATGCCGTAAGAAAGTGACAAACTTCATTAAAATAGGAGACCTCCAACTCAGTAAAAATCCAGATTGGCTAAGATTTGCAGTTTGATTATCGGTTGTCCACAATTACTGGTTTATTGGATGAACAACATGGAATATGTATGAAGAAGAGAAATTTACTTACGCCTTCCATGAATCCCAAGACAACTACTGGTGATGAGAAGACCGAACATAAGTAAGGTGCATATTGTCTCCAGACCTGATTAGGAAAAGGAGAATAGTCTTCATGAAGGTTATTAGTCTTCTACAACAAAGTGTTCAATAGCAGCAATGGCTGGCCTTCTGCTTGAAACATGGCTAAGCCATAGGGGAAGTCTAGTCAACAATGGCTGCTGTGCCAAATATCAGCCATCACTGGTCTATAGCACGTAGCTGACCACTCACTAGCAGCTGGCTATAGCCCATGATCCATCAATCAGTGTCCCATTCTCACTGATCCCATAGACCACTCATGGTCTTCATGAAGGTTATTAGTCTTCTACAACAAAGTGTTCAATAGCAGCAATGGCTGGCCTTCTGCTTGAAACATGGCTAAGCCATAGGGGAAGTCTAGTCAACAATGGCTGCTGTGCCAAATATCAGCCATCACTGGTCTATAGCACGTAGCTGACCACTCACTAGCAGCTGGCTATAGCCCATGATCCATCAATCAGTGTCCCAGTCTCACTGATCCCATAGACCACTCATGGTCTTCATGAAGGTTATTAGTCTTCTACAACAAAGTGTTCAATAGTAGCAATGGCTGGCCTTCTGCTTGAAACATGGCTAAGCCATAAGGGAAGTTTAGTCAACAATGGCTGCTGTGCCAAATATCAGCCATCACTGGTCTATAGCACATAGCTAGCAGCTAGCAGCTGGCTATAACCCATGATCCAGCAATCAGTGTCCCAGTCTCACTTATCCCATAGACCACTCATTTCATTCAGTAGCATTAATAAAACTCCCACGGACATGCAATTCTAAGGACATAAAATCTAATGTAGACCCTCCATTATCATCACAGTGATGGAAACCTTGAGAGAGTATCTGCCACTTAAACCGAGATGATAGTGAGCCGGCAGAATTGACAAACAGGAGAAGGCTACCTGCATCAGAAAATGGTGGAAGGTTATGGTGGCTTGGGTTTCAGGCCTGACTCTTTGACCTGAAAACACAAGACCACTGAAAGACCACTAACCGAGGTTCACTGACATCCAGGGTTGATATGGCTACTTGAGAAGTCTTGGAGATAGCAGAGGATCTGGAGTCTGATGGCAACTGGCAATGCAGGGCATTAGGAAAGAGTTAGGAAGACATGGACCAAAATGATAGGAGTTTGGGAAATTAGTGGACAATAGTAGAGCAGAGAGAAGTTCTATGGTATGACAGGGATGTTAACACCCACCAATAAGAAAAAGACCTGAGGGACTCATAGAGGACACAATCCCAGGGTTTGTCTCTGGCCATATGCTTGAAGTTCAGCATTCGGAGAAGTATATAGTATCCATATCTCCTAACATTTCACATGTACAAAGAAGGACGCTTAAATTGTAGGGGTGTGGCCAGGGCCAGGGCTCTTTCTTTTAGGGGACTTACTATTAACAATTTATAGACTAAAATGTAATTTAGAGCAAGAACAATGTATGTTATTTACACAGCCTGATTTCTAAACACGTTTATTGTAGTTTAAAGACACATTACTGGGAGTATTATTGCTGTGGAGCTCTGGTATACCCTCAGACACATTAATGGGAGTATTATTACTGTGGAGCTCTGTTATACACTCAGACACATTAATGGGAGTATTATTGCTGTGGGGCTCTGCTATACACTCAGACACATTACTGGGAGTATTATTGATGTGGGGCTCTGTTATTCACTCAGACACATTACTGGGAGTATTATTGCTGTGGAGCTCTGTTATACACTCAGACACATTACTGGGAGTATTATTGATGTGGGGCTCTGTTATACACTCAGACACATTAATGGGAGTTTTATTACTGTGGAGCTCTGTTATACACTCAGACACATTAATTGGAGTATTATTGATGTGGGGCTCTGTTATTCACTCAGACACATTACTGGGAGTATTATTGCTGTGGGGCTCTGTTATACACTCAGACACATTACTGGGAGTATTATTGATGTGGGGCTCTGTTATACACTCAGACACATTACTGGGAGTATTATTGCTGTGGAACTCTGTTATACACTCAGACACATTACTAGGAGTATTATTGCTGTGGGGCTCTGTTATACACTCAGACACATTACTGGGAGTATTATTACTGTGGAGCTCTGTTATACACTCAGACACATTACTGGGAGTATTATTGCTGTGGAGCTCTGTTATACACTCAGACACATTACTGGGAGTATTATTGCTGTGGAGCTCTGTTATACACTCAGACACATTACTGGGAGTATTATTACTGTGGAGCTCTGTTATACACTCAGACACATTACTGTGAGTATTATTGCTGTGGAGCTCTGTTATACACTCAGACACATTACTGGGAGTATTATTACTGTGGAGCTCTGTTACAATACTGGGAGTATTATTGCTGTGGAGCTCTGTTATACACTCAGACACATTACTGGGAGTATTATTACTGTGGAGCTCTGTTACAATACTGGGAGTATTATTGCTGTGGAGCTCTGTTATACACTCAGACACATTACTGGGAGTATTATTGCTGGGGAGCTCTGTTACAATACTGGGAGTATTATTGCTGTGGAGCTCTGTTATACACTCAGACACATTACTGGGAGTATTATTGCTGGGGAGCTCTGTCAAACACTCAGACACATTACTGGGAGTATTATTGCTGTGGAGCTCTGTTATACACTCAGACACATTACTGGGAGTATTATTGCTGGGGAGCTCTGTGATACACTCAGACACATTACTGGGAGTATTATTGCTGTGGAGCTCTGTTATACACTCAGACACATTACTGGGAGTATTATTGCTGGGGAGCTCTGTGATACACTCAGACACATTACTGGGAGTATTATTGCTGTGGAGCTCTGTTATACACTCAGACACATTACTGGGAGTATTATTGCTGGGGAGCTCTGTCAAACACTCAGACACATTACTTGGAGTATTATTGCTGTGGAGCTCTGTTATACACTCAGACACATTACTGGGAGTATTATTGCTGGGGAGCTCTGTGATACACTCAGACACATTACTGGGAGTATTATTGCTGTGGAGCTCTGTAATACACTCAGACACATTACTGGGAGTATTATTGCTGGGGAGCTCTGTTATACACTCAGACACATTACTTGGAGTATTATTGCTGTGGAGCTCTGTTATTCACTCAGACACATTATTGGTAGTATTATTGCTGGGGAGCTCTGTTATACATTCAGACACATTACTGGGAGTATTATTGCTGGGGAGCTCTGTTATACACTCAGACACATTACTGGGAGTATTATTACTGTAGAGCTCTGTTACAATACTGGGAGTATTATTGCTGTGGAGCTCTGTAATACACTCAGACACATTACTGGGAGTATTATTGCTGGGGAGCTCTGTTATACACTCAGACACATTACTTGGAGTATTATTGCTGTGGAGCTCTGTTATTCACTCAGACACATTACTGGGAGTATTATTGCTGGGGAGCTCTGTTATACATTCAGACACATTACTGGGAGTATTATTGCTGGGGAGCTCTGTTATACACTCAGACACATTACTGGGAGTATTATTGCTGGGGAGCTCTGTTATACACTCAGACACATTACTTGGAGTATTATTGCTGTGGAGCTCTGTTATACACTCAGACACATTACTGGGAGTATTATTACTGTAGAGCTCTGTTACAATACTGGGAGTATTATTGCTGTGGAGCTCTGTAATACACTCAGACACATTACTGGGAGTATTATTGCTGTGGAGCTCTGTTATACACTCAGACACATTACTGGGAGTATTATTGCTGTGGAGCTCTGTTATACACATTTGGACACATTACTGGGAGTTTTATTGCTGTGGAGCTCTGTTATACACTCAGATACATTACTGGGAGTATTATTGATGTGGAGCTCTATTATACACTCAGACACATTACTGGGAGTATTATTAATGTGGAGCTCTATTATACACTCAGACACATTACTGGGAGTATTATTGCTGTGGAGCTCTGTTATACACTCAGACACATTACTGGGAGTATTATTGCTGTGGAGCTCTGTTATACACTCAGACACATTACTGGGAGTATTATTGCTGTGGAGCTCTATTATACACTCAGACACATTACTGGGAGTATTATTGCTGTGGAGCTCTATTATACACTCAGACACATTACTGGGAGTATTATTGCTGTGGAGCTCTGTTATACACTCAGACACATTACTGGGAGTATTATTGCTGTGGAGCTCTGTTATACACTCAGACACATTACTGGGAGTATTATTGCTGTGGAGCTCTATTATACACTCAGACACATTACTGGGAGTATTATTGCTGTGGAGCTCTGTTATACACTCAGACACATTACTGGGAGTATTATTGCTGTGGAGCTCTGTTATACACTCAGACACATTACTGGGAGTATTATTGCTGTGGAGCTCTATTATACACTCAGACACATTACTGGGAGTATTATTGCTGTGGAGCTCTGTTATACACTCAGACACATTACTGGGAGTATTATTGCTGTGGAGCTCTGTTATACACTCAGTCACATTACTGGGAGTTGTATTGCTGTGGAGCTCTGTTATACACTCAGATACATTACTGGGAGTATTATTGCTGTGGAGCTCTATTATACACTCAGACACATTACTGGGAGTATTATTGCTGGGGAGCTCTGTTATACATTCAGACACATTACTGGGAGTATTATTGCTGGGGAGCTCTGTTATACACTCAGACACATTACTGGGAGTATTATTACTGTAGAGCTCTGTTACAATACTGGGAGTATTATTGCTGTGGAGCTCTGTAATACACTCAGACACATTACTGGGAGTATTATTGCTGTGGAGCTCTGTTATACACTCAGACACATTACTGGGAGTATTATTGCTGTGGAGCTCTGTTATACACATTTGGACACATTACTGGGAGTTTTATTGCTGTGGAGCTCTGTTATACACTCAGATACATTACTGGGAGTATTATTGATGTGGAGCTCTATTATACACTCAGACACATTACTGGGAGTATTATTAATGTGGAGCTCTATTATACACTCAGACACATTACTGGGAGTATTATTGCTGTGGAGCTCTGTTATACACTCAGACACATTACTGGGAGTATTATTGCTGTGGAGCTCTATTATACACTCAGACACATTACTGGGAGTATTATTGCTGTGGAGCTCTATTATACACTCAGACACATTACTGGGAGTATTATTGCTGTGGAGCTCTGTTATACACTCAGACACATTACTGGGAGTATTATTGCTGTGGAGCTCTATTATACACTCAGACACATTACTGGGAGTATTATTGCTGTGGAGCTCTGTTATACACTCAGACACATTACTGGGAGTATTATTGCTGTGGAGCTCTGTTATACACTCAGACACATTACTGGGAGTATTATTGCTGTGGAGCTCTATTATACACTCAGACACATTACTGGGAGTATTATTGCTGTGGAGCTCTGTTATACACTCAGACACATTACTGGGAGTATTATTGCTGTGGAGCTCTATTATACACTCAGACACATTACTGGGAGTATTATTGCTGTGGAGCTCTGTTATACACTCAGACACATTACTGGGAGTATTATTGCTGTGGAGCTCTGTTATACACTCAGACACATTATTGGGAGTATTATTGCTGTGGAGCTCTGTTATACACTCAGACACATTACTGGGAGTATTATTGCTGTGGAGCTCTATTATACACTCAGACACATTACTGGGAGTATTATTGCTGTGAAGCTCTGTTATACACTCAGACACATTACTGGGAGTATTATTGCTGTGGAGCTCTGTTATACACTCAGTCACATTACTGGGAGTTTTATTGCTGTGGAGCTCTGTTATACACTCAGATACATTACTGGGAGTATTATTGCTGTGGAGCTCTATTATACACTCAGACACATTACTGGGAGTATTATTACTGTGGAGCTCTATTATACACTCAGACCCATTACTGGGAGTATTATTGCTGTGGAGCTCTATTATACACTCAGACACATTACTGGGAGTATTATTACTGTGGAGCTCTATTATACACTCAGACCCATTACTGGGAGTATCATTGCTGTGGAGCTCTGTTATACACTCAGACACATTAGTGGGAGTATTATTTCTGGGGAGCTCTGTTATACACTCAGACACATTACTGGTAGTATTATTGCTGTGGAGCTCTGTTATACACTCAGACACATTACTGGGAGTATTATTGCTGTGGAGCTCTGTTATACACTCAGACACATTACTGGGAGTATTATTGCCTGGGAGCTCTGTTATACATTCAGACCCTATCAATATTTTGCTCCTAGAAAAGAGGGTCATTAGGAGAGGTAAAAGGGACAGAGGGATTTGGGCCAAAAAAATGGTCTGTCCCTCCCAAATGGGGACACTTGGGAGGTATGAGTGCATATATAGAGAAATCAGCAATCAGAGACGTCTATAGCACCATCTAGCGTATATTAAGGTAACCTCAAGATTAACAGCTCAGACATAAGGGTTAAAAACAGGTTAAAGGCACATGCATCACTTTGAGACAGCTTTAGCTTTGAATGAGACAGTAGCCTCACTTTGCAGGCTTTGTAAAGCAGTCCAGGCTCCTTTGTTGGGGTTCTCTGTCCTGATGGACAATGATGCCCCGTTTCTGTCAGCAATGGACTGGTCTGAAAACGAGCTGGGTGGGTAAGGGGGAAACTCCCCGAGATAAAAGGCGTGCACAACAGAGCAATCTGATTGAGTTTTTAAACATTTAGTACATACATTGCAAAGGTTTTCTTGGTTTGTATATTTATTTGAAAGTGTTTGATTGCTGGCTTAAAAAGTGATGCATGTTCCTTTAATCCTTTTTATGCTTTGTTTTGTTTCAACTAATTAAAAAACGATTTCCCAACCATGCCCCAATCTTTGAAGTAAACAACATCGGACACCAACATGAACAGATTAAAGTCAATCAAACATCCTAAAACAAGATATGGTGAAATAGTATGAAGGAGAATCATTGGAGATACGTTAAGGAGGGAACAGATTGGATGAGAATACGGAACGTCTCCTGGGGAATGGGCGAGAGATATCGATGGCTGAGACCCCTGTAGCACTCATTTATTAGTAGGGTTTATATACAGACTCCTATAGCAGTTAGTAACATTTAATGAAACGTTCACTAACATATCAAACACTTACAGGGAAGTATGAGGTGCTGGACAAGGTATTTACCCCCAAAATAACATGGTTACAGGATGCTACAGTTTCACTTAACGTGGAATTCATGACTCTGTGCCTTAATTATACTTTGAAATCCACACTGTGATTGTCTCCTAATGTATTGCTTCATCAAATGACAGAATAAAGCAGTTTATATGGCACCCAGCTATGGCATTAAACCGGTAATAATTCACTGTTTAAGAAGTTGAGATACTATCAATTGATAATTGGCTGCTGGAAATCTCAATATAATATTAGGTCACAGTCCTTTATGCAAGTTAGGATATACATCAGATGTGGTGGAATGTAGTTTATGACTGGCTCTTCAGACTCCCACTATGTATAGTACTCAGTCATAGTCATTTACCAAGTACTCAGTCATAGTCCTTTACCTAGTACTTGGTCATAGTCATTTACATACTTATCAGATGTGATAGTATGGTGATTATGACTGGCTGTGCGGACTCCCAGTATGTATAGTACTCAGTCATAGTCCTTATGTAAGTTAGGATACATTTCAGATGGAGGGGTATTACATTGAGATAAAAACCAAAGGAAAAAAAGTTACCTGGGCTCTTGCCACATCCCTATGTATTTTTAAACAAATGAAGGTTTTTAGTTACCTCCAATGGCCATGAGAGGATATGCCCACCTGCCACGTCAAGGCAAACCTCTTAGGTGGGTGCTAACTCTAACCATTTGCCTTGCTTCCTTGAGCTTCTGGCAAAAATATCTCTAATGAGACAGAAAGGGGTATTTTTTATATACATCCCTACATGCTTATTACATTGAGATACATTGTACAGAATATATCCACACACTCCTTACCTGGCTGGGATCCAGGTCCCTATCACAGAGATACCTTGTACAGAATATATCCACACACTCCTTACCTGGCTGGGATCCAGCTCACTAACAGAGATACCTTGTACAGAATATATCCACACACTCCTTACCTGGCTGGGATCCAGCTCACTAACAGAGATACCTTGTACAGAATATATCCACACACTCCTTACCTGGCTGGGATCCAGCTCACTAACAGAGATACCTTGTACAGAATATATCCACACACTCCTTACCTGGCTGGGATCCAGGTCCCTATCACAGAGATACCTTGTACAGAATATATCCACACACTCCTTACCTGGCTGGGATCCAGCTCACTGTCACAGAGATACCTTGTACAGAATATATCCACACACTCCTTACCTGGCTGGGATCCAGGTCCCTATCACAGAGATACCTTGTACAGAATATTTCCACACACTCCTTACCTGGCTGGGATCCAGCTCACTGTCACAGAGATACCTTGTACAGAATATATCCACACACTCCTTACCTGGCTGGGATCCAGCTCACTATCACAGAGATACTTTGTACAGAATATATCCACACACTCCTTACCTGGCTGGGATCCAGGTCCCTATCACAGAGATACCTTGTACAGAATATTTCCACACTCTCCTTACCTGGCTGGGATCCAGCTCACTAACAGAGATACATTGTACAGAATAAATCCAGTTCTTACCTGGCTGGGCTGGGGCCCTGGGGATGAGAGGCATGCTGTTTCCAGTCTGCTTGCTGGAGATGTTGTGACAGAAGACAAGTTTAGTCTTATTTATACTGGCTGTTATAATGCTGCTGGTGACTCAGCAATGATTATAGTGAAATAGCTATCACTTTCATTCTACTAATGGATGGATACTTGGACATGCCCATTCACCCTGAGAATCTGCATATTTACTCTGAGAACCTGCTCATTCACTCTGAGAATCTGCTCCTTTACCCTGAGAATCTGCCCATTCACCCTGAGAATCTGCTCCTTTACCCTGAGAATCTGCCCATTCACCCTGAGAATCTGCCCATTCACCCCAAGAATCTGCTCATTCACTCTGAGAATCTGCTCCTTTACCCTGAGAATCTGCCTATTTACCCTGAGAATCTGCCAATTCACCCTCTGAATCTGTCCAATCGCCCTGAGAATCTGCCCATTCACTCTGAAAATCTGCCCATGTACTTTGAGATTCTGTCCATTCACCCTGAGAATCTGACCATTCACCCTGAGAATCTACCCATTGACTATGAGACCCTGCCCGTTCACTATGCGAATCTGACCATTCACCCTTAGAATCTGCGCACTTACCCTGAGACAGTGCCCATTAGCCAGCTATCAGCAGACAGATACGGTGACGTTGGTGAGTGAACGACGATGCTGAGTGTAGAGGACAATGTGCTTTCTGTTATATCAATGAAAGAGGTTGGATCAGCAAAGTGATGCTATAAAATGCTATTTACTAACGGGAGTAGTTGTTACTTTAGATGCTATAGTCCAGTGAGAGCGGGTGTAAGGTATTTTGTAGGTGAGCTACACCAGTAAAATAAACCCCTTCATTGCTGTAGCAGAGCAATATGTGCAAATTAATCCATCGTGCAAATGAACAAATCAATATCTCTTAGATCCCACCACGTAATTAGAGAGCGCAGATCAATTCTGTCTATTGAAAATACTTAGATTATAAGAAAAATATCAGTCATTTGCCTAACCCTTCCTTTGCCGTATGGGCTGTGGGGTGAAAGGTGATATAAAGATGGTGGGCGTGCCTGTCAGAGCGCTGTGATTGGTGGATTCCAAGCCAAACATTCACTCTGAGGGCCACTAGTGTTGGCTTACATTCAGGGGATAAATTGTTAATGAATGGTTTAACCTCAAAGTTTCTCCTCTAGCGAAGGATCGCTCTGCCACCTCCATACATTGGGGTTGAATAGTTTGTGAACAGATTAACCCCTAATGCTAACCAAGCGCCAGGAAACTCCTGGCACCAGAACAATTTAATTCCCATGAAGTTGTTATGGTGCCCTTTGTGTTCCTTTGACCATGCACCCATAATTCTGTCAGTAAATGAATCATGCGATAATATCGGTCAAATACCATGGCTGTTATCTAATAGTCACACGCCTGCAGGGTTAATGTGATTCACTGCAGAAACTCTAGAATTATAATAAATTATTAACAGTTTAGGGAAAATCTGTTCTTAACTTAGAACGTGACAGCACCTATAGACTGAAATAGTTTGTTACAAATAGAAACGTGATATATCCAACTTCCTTATTACACAGAAAATATCTGACGGAGACACACACGACCATGACCGTTCTCTTCTCTTCCTTAAGGGCATATGTGACGAAGTGCCCTTCGCCACTTTGTCCTGGAGAGGCCTGCTTGCCTGCCTCCTCCCCTGCGACTATGGTCCTGGACTATATTGCACGTTAAAACTATATCTGGGCTTAAAGGAATTTTCATTGTGCTGTCTGTGGCTCTTTAAATGGGCTGTACAGAGACTATGGACACATAAAATATGTTTAAATGCCTTGTTGGGATTCGGTAGTAAAACCGTTCGTATGATTCTGTACGAATCCTTTGTGTACCGAATAGATGGCCGCCATTTCGGGACTTACACTTGTTCGCGGCCATCTTGCGTACGAACAGCTGTGTTTTTGGGGTACATCCAGAACTTGGGTAAAATAATGTACGTTTTAATTATGTTATGTGTTTATCTGAGGGGAGGAGACGTGGGGGTGTTACCATGCATGTGATTGGTCAATTTCATCCTCCCCCTGGGAGTGTCCTGTGTGTACCCTTTCCTAATAAAAAGCAGGCTGGGTGTTCCAGTCCTCAGTTCTTCTTGACCCTTCAAAACGTAGCCTTGTCTCGTTATTGGAGGGAATTGCTGTATCACACTGGGGATTGCTATGCTCTGCATATTCCCCTGAGCTTAATCACTTAGCTCTTTTAAGAGCTTGTTCCGGATACGCTCTCCTGGAGGAGAGGTCTTCCCCACACGGTCCTGGAGGACAGAAGTCGATCCAGGGTGGAAGGAAGACGGCGCGGCTCCAGTTAAGCTACGGCGGTTGTGGAGCCTGCGGTGGTTGTGGTGTCGTCTGCAGTGCTTGGAGTCCTCTGTAAGCGCTAGGAGCATCCATCAACGGAGGGTACTCAGTCGGAGTACACGGAGCTCCGTTACAGCATAATCCGAGCAATGTGTTTACTGTTAATGTATCCCGCTTCTTCTAGCAGCTCAATATACGGGGAGGCACAGAGAACGAGTGAAGTGGGAATTAGAGGGGATTCTAACAGAGTCATTTCCATGAGACAATAACTACATTTCACTTATGGATTCTGATATTTATGTATATTTAAAAGCTTCACAAATTTTTCTTTTTTGATTTACGTGTCCTGCCTCTTTGTCTGATTAAGTATTTCTGCGCACACACGGGTTCGTGCTGGTTCTTTGTAGATTTACAAAGCATTATGGGGCAGCTGGAGTCGACTGGGACCAAAAAGCAGAACACATTAGTCCGTGCCAGGACTGGATAGCCCCCCAATCGGCCCATACTGGCCTGAATCCTGGTATTACTCACCTCACCAGTAAGTGTCCCTGGACACGTCTCATGATGCTCTATATCCACCCACCTCATTCCTTCATAGACTGTGAGTTGGTCTAAACAAACCCTTTCTATCATTGTAAAGCGCTACGGAATATGTTGGCGCTATACACATAATAATTCCAGGTGCAGAAAGTAGCTGTCCTGGACACCTTTTTATAATCTGCGTTTTATAATTCTGGATTGACCGGGATGAACGGGGAATTCCCTTGACTTTGGTGTTTGCCTGGTTTGAGAAATGGCCAGTTCGGAAAGTCTCCTTGAAAGAGCTGCGGAAGAAGTTGGCGCTATATAATACCAATAATAATAATAATAATAATAATAATAACACGGACGTACTGTGGAGGAAAGTGTGTTTACTAACCTTGGCTGCATTGTACAGCCCAATAAAATCTTGAGCAATGTTTACCGGGGGAGGGAAGAATGAGCTGTTACTCTCAGTCCTGTTTTAACCCTTTTCCCTGCAATTTAAATTGCCTTACGGCTGCCTAGGTGTCATGGCGGTAGCTCCCCCGGGGGTAGGGTTATTTTCGTCTCGATATACAGCTGGTTATCTGATCATTTTTCATCCTGTGGCTGTGGTTACAAGTCTGATAATTGCTTTGCAGCTCTGTGTAATTTCTATGTGAATGAGTTCTTTTGTGTGTCACGTATGACCTATGACATGTTTTAAATGGCTCATGCTTATTTACATTACACACACGCAAGTTTTTTTTTTTGTTTCCTTAACTTAATATTTTCCTTTTCTAAAGGATTTAAGACCAGCAAAAATAACATTTTCCGTTTCCCAACTCTAAGCTCTTTCTGTAAATGGAATAAAACACGTAACATGCAGTCATCGTGGAGTGCGGAGGAGTGGACTGATGAATTATCATAGAACTCTTCAGGAGAAGCAGTAATGGCAGTAGTGCAGTAATACGAGTAGTAGCAGTAATAGTCCGGAGAATTAGCAGTAATAGTTGTAATCGTTTTTCATTCAGGCACCTTTGACATGTGCAATTCGTTTGGTTCCGAATGGCAATTTGGACAATTTTCGGGCAATTCGGACAGTCGGATACATTAGAATGTCCAAATAGCTGAATTGCCGAATTGCCGAAGTCCCGAAATTGACGAATTTCCAAATTGTCGAAGGTCCGAAGTTCCGAAGTTACCAAAGTTCCGAAGCACAGTATTGCCTAAGTACTAATATACTTACCCAGTGGAAGAATGAAAAATGTTACACTGTATACAAGTTTAAATAAAAAGTATACAAACATAGCCAGGATTCAGCTGTAAGCATTTGCAACACTTACAACAAACAACCTCCCCCCAGCCCCCACCCCTGAGCGGCGGGTGGGGACCCTAAATTAGAATAAGGGGAGGGACACCTATTGTCCTCCCCCCGGCCCCCACCCCTGAGCGGTGGGTGGGGCCCTAAATTAGAATAAGGGGGGACCTATTGTCCTCCCCCTTTTCCCCCACCCCTGAGCGGTGGGTGGGGGCCCCAACTGTTCTCCTCCCCCCTGGCCTCCATCCCTGATTCCCCTTATTCCTAAATTAGAATAAGGAGGGGGGGACCTATTGTCCTCCCCCTGGCCCCCACCCCTGAGTGGTGGGTGGGGGCCCTAAATAAAAATTTAACCCCCCCAGGTGACTAGGTGTCCCCAAACCCCTAGTCATCCCCTCCCAAAAATAATAACCCCATCCTACCCCCCTCACCCTAGAAATAATGAGAGGGGACCATAAACTAGATACCTGTACCCCCCTTCAGCGACGCCACTGCCTTAAAACCCATATCATTAGAAAGGTTATCGCCTCCCAGAGTAACCTCTACCTCACATACCTGTCTCTTGCTCTCTTCTAAAGGGCAGCTCTATATTCTCTAATCCAGCTCTGTTTCGCTCCCACCTTATTTGATTGATATTTCCTGCCCTAATGTGTTTTATACCCCACCTCCTATAGAATGTTTGAGCAGGGTCCTCTTCAACCTATTGTTTCTGTAAGTTTTCTTGTAATTGTCCTATTTATAGTTAAATCCCCCCTCTAATAATATTGTAAAGCGCCACGGAAGCTGTTGGCGCTATATAAATGGAAATTATAATACTAATAATAATAAATGTTGCATGTTTTTTAATAATGTTCTGGGTGATCACTTAATTATTCCTGCAAAATCTGAATCATGTGTTGTTACTCTTGCTAAAACTGGCGATGTATTGCCCCAACTTTCCCCTCACCATCTCGCCTTCCTGAATAATCATTCATAAGATAAACATTTTATCTGCAGACTTTGCTGGTTTCCATCCATTGATCTCATATGACCAAGTGGTATCTCCGTGAAGCTGGGTTCATGCATGGATTTCTCTCCCGAGAGGTCTGTATCAGGCTTGGCACTGGTCAGGTGTGACCCGGTCATCACTGTTCTAGAAACTGAAATCTGTCAATTTTTCATCATTAAAGAATCCATAGACAGCCCTTTCCTTCCCATCATTATTTGCCGATTTACAGTAAATGAGGCAACAGTCACTCTGTGATTTCATTCTTCCATATACACAGTGGACACACGTTTACATTATAAGCCTAGCGTAGTATGCTATAAACTTTTAAGATTTTTAGAAATGAGTTGAGAGATTCCGGCTGGGAGGGACACACGTACTATTGCATATCTTTCACAATTTGATTAAACATCCAACTGATATTCTAGTAAATGAGAAACATGACATTGTGTGGGCACGCGAGTATCATTCACTTCATCCATTGAGAAATACTACAAACACTGCCAGGCGGGGTATTTCAGATTCTGTCATTCACACTGTGCTATGTGAAGTGCGTTCTCCCATTGAGCAAGAATGTGCAAAAAAAACAACAGAGAACATTTATGCAACCAAGAAAAACAAAGTAATAGGTCACATAAATGTCCCCTTCCTTTAACTCTCGAGTGATGTTTAATAACCTTGTAAACATGCATCAGGTAGGAATGTACTCTAATTTGTTTAGAAAATGCACCGGAGACAGAATGATGTCAAGAACAGAGAATGCTTATGGGAGAAAGGGGTAAGACTAAGTTAAAGGGACATTAAAAGGACCCTTCGGGGACCATAACAACTTCAGTGTCCAATTGGTCTGCTCTGCTATTTCGACCGCAATCTGAGGCTTGAATCAGGAGGCTTTGAACGTCACTGCTTCACTTCTTTTACAATTGGATGTCCTCCCGCTTTCTGAAACTCAATCTCTCTAAAACTGAGCTTCTTATCCCCCCCCCCCTCCTAATGCTGACCCTCCTCATTCACTTTCCCTATAAGTTGATGGTACTTGCATCAGCTCTTCCTTGCAAACTCGCTGTCTTGGTGTTATATTTGATCCTGGCTTCACCTTTGCACCTCATATCCAGAATGTTGCCAAAATCTGTTAATTTCACCTTAAAAACATCGCCCATGTTCTTCCCTTTCTCACGCAAGATGCTACCAAGAAGCTTGTAATCTCTCGCATGGATTACTGAAATTCTCTCCTAATGGGTCTCCCAAGAAGTCATACTGCCCCCCTAGAGTCTGTAATTAATGCTGCTGCCAGGCTGTTCTCTCCTGTCGCTCCTCTCACACCTCACCCCTCTGTCGATCCTTACACTGGCTTCCTGTATCCTACAGGTGTCAATTTAAAATACTAACCATTACCTATAAAGCTCTAACCAACTCTAGTCCCTGTTACATTTATTGACCGAATCGTAGATATGCCCCTCTCTGTCTCTCCGTTCTCGCGGGCGGCTCCCTTCCTTTAAAGCAGCCTGCCTACCGCCATCAGACTCTGCCCTAGTCTTCAATTGTTTAAAAAGTCCCTCAAAACACATCTGTTCAGAAAAGCTTATTGCCTCCCTGAGTAAATTCTATTTCACAAACCTGTCTCTTGCTCTCTGGAACTACCAAGATAGTTCCTTATTCCTTCGACTAAGTAAACATAATTGCCGTGTTTTCCGAGCTGAAGAAAGCAGTGGAGGAAAGGTTACAATGGATTAACCTCATGTGCACTTCCTCTTTCTTGGTTGTCTTTCTTTGCGCTGTTGTCCCTTCCCGCTTGCTTTTCTAGGCTGTATCTTGATATTCTGTGATCCCAATATGGGCACTGTGAGCCATCCAAGAGTAAATGTATGAATAATAATTATCTACATAATCATGTGATCTCCAACAATCTAACGTTGCTGTTGTACGATTCAATTTCAACTACACTCAGCTGCGATTACTATTTGATACAATTTATTATCAGCGCTCATTTGGATCATACCATTAGGAGATACTGCAGGAACTGTTATTATAGCGAGTATTTAGCTGGATTGATGTTTGCACTTACCTCTGGAGTGTTTGGCATTGTGATCGGGTCCATTATTCTGGACATGTTTACACCCTGATTTTATGTATGCTTAATTGCTGTTTGATTAAATTTGTATTAATTTGCTGTGTACATGTTGCACTTTTTTTTTTACTTATTTTATTCAATTTGATATAACAAAGTGTGTGTTTAATAGTGTAAATCTCTTGTCTTCCCAATGCAGCTCAATGAGAAGTCTGGGCAATACCACAATAGCTGGCCAATGGCCCGGAGAGGGGGGAAACTGAAAGAACGGTAAGCTTTTCTCTGAAAGTACTAGCCACATCTCCAAATCAGTTAGTTCATGAAGAAGGAGCTCTGAATTATCATCCATACAAGTACACCAGTCATACGTTCAGTGAGATGGATAGTGTTACAAAACAACGTACCAACAAATTCCACAGGGTACAACGGTTCGTTTGTACCAGGAAGAATCTGCTAAAGTAATACAAAGCGTTGCTGATGGGAACTCACAAGGAGATAAGATCAAGGACTTGAAAATGAAATCTCAATGTATCCTTCCAGGTAAAACGTTTATAAACAATGATCCCTGTATTGAGAAAATATTGGTGTTATGAAGGCTTGCGCTATACTCAGAGCATGCATCACAGTTTCTGCACACCTACCCAGAAGGTCCAACTCCTAAACCTTGCACAGCGGCGTGACCGATGACTTCGACAGACAGCCTCGATGAGTCACTCACGAAGCGATAGTCTTAACGGACCAGCAAAATACACTTCTACTCCTTGTGATAACCCCACCGGGGCTGCCATTGTTAAACTATCCTGTTTGGATCCCTGAGTAACCCTTTAAGGATGGAGGCAATGGTCCAAGTTCTAATAGCAAATCCTAGAATTTAAAATACGTCCATTGAACAATAATTGATCTATTTCATATTAAGTGCATCCACACTTCTTATATATAATTGAACATGGCTTTCATTTCACTTCAAATATTTATATGAAAAATACATCAATATGAAAAAAATCTAAAGAGGTTTGAGAAAACAAGTCCAAGTTCTGAATGACATTTTAACCGTGAATGTCATAATGCAATAAAATACACATTTGTATTCAGCGATGTCTCAGACATATAACAGTACCCCTCTTGTACAGGGTTCATGGTGTTTTATAAAGTTACAGAGTCAAATAAAGAGCTTGCCCATTTCAGTTTTTACACATTGTGTTCAGCAATGTCTCACGAGTACAACAGTACCCCCCCCCCCCCATGTATAGGTTTTATGGGGTTTTGGAAAGTCAAATGGTAAAATATAGGGCTTACATTCTCTAGACTTTCTGCCTGGGTTATCAGGCAGGTTCCCCAATATTTATATAATAAACTAATATAATTATATATAAAATGAGATGAGTGAATACAGTACGAGGTCTTGGTGTTGGTCGTTTGGTAGCTGAGGGGTGCTTGGAAGGATACCCAAAATTGTGATCTAGTGATGTCCCGAACGGTTCGCTGGCGAATAGTTCCTGGCGAACATAGCGTGTTCGCGTTCGCCACGGACGGCGAACATATGCGATGTTCGGTCCGCCCCCTATTCGTCATCATTGAGTAAACTTTGACCCTGTACCTCACAGTCAGCAGACACATTCCAGCCAATCAGCAGCAGACCCTCCCTCCCAGACCCTCCCACCTCCTAGACAGCATACATTTTAGATTAATTCTGAAGCTGCATTCATTTTTTTTGTATTTTTTTTTTTTATTATACATTATCCCCCATAGCCAGTAACCTGTGTTTATTATACATTATTCCCCCATAGCCAGTAACCTGTGTTTATTATACATTAACCCCCCATAGCCAGTAACCTGTGTTTATTATACATTATCCCCCCCATAGCCAGTAACCTGTGCTTATTATACATTATCTCCCCCATAGCCAGTAACCTGTGTTTATTATACATTACCCCCCCCCCACAACCAGTAACCTGTGTTTATTATACATTATCCCCCTCCCACAACCAGTAATCTGTTTATTATACAGTATCCCCCCACAACCAGTAACCTGTGTGTTACAAAACTGTTACAAAAACCTTATTGCACTGTGTACTTTTCAATGCTATGTTCGCCTTTCTGCCTTATGTGCAGTCGTTGGTATGGTTCAGCACGAATCCTTTGTGTAAGCGTATAGGTGGCCGCCATTTCGGGACTTTGCACGTGTTCGCGGCCATCTTACGTGCGAACAGCGGTGTTTACCAGCAATCGTCTGGAACTAAAAACGGAGACGCACCCAGGCGAACACCGCTGAGACCTCCAGGATAGCATAACTTCGTGCTGGACCTACCGAACAGCCCACCGTTCGGTAGGACGATTACTCTCCGCAAGGGGAGTACAGCGACCTCCAGGATAACTATGGATGACCATGGGTTCGTGGAGTTTTCCCGTACGAACGGAGACCGACCGCAAGGCCTAAACGTGTGGAACTATTTTCGGCCAGAAAGTCTGTGCGGTCGGTCAAAACTTTGAAAACCCCTAACTCCTGAACCGTTCATTCGAACAGGTTGGTTTTCGGATATGTTGCTCCCCTGAACAAGACCTGTACAGCGGTGTAGGATTTAAAGGGGTACCCCCTGGTTTCGGGGTACATCCAGAACTTGGTTGAAACTATGTACTGTATAATTGGGTTAACTGTTTATCTGAGGGGAGGAGATGTGTGGGAGGTACCCAATATGTGATTGGTGATTTTATGCCTCCCCCTGGGAGTATCCTGTTGACATGTAACCACAATAAAAAGCAGGCTGGTCAGCCCAGTCCTCAGTTCTTACTTGACCCTCAAATCGCTGCTTTGACTCGTTTTGTGGGTAGAAAAGGTATCCTAGCTATGCTATAGCTAGTGGGATGTTTCCACACTTACAGGACTCGCATGGAATACTATAGAACTCGGCTCTCCCCTCTTCAGCAACTAGGAATCCAGACAACTAAACGGTCCAGCTCTCAGCTAGCCTAAGGGTAACCGTAACATTTGGTGGCAGCGGTGGGATGATTCTGGATATCCTAGGAGAGGCACGGAACGGATGGAGAGCACCTACGCAAAATTGAAACGTACAACCCTGAAGGATTTATTGGAAAGCAGAGGAAGGCACGCCAGCAACCGGCCAAAGAGGGAACTGATCGCAGAATTGACAGAACTGGATCAAAGCTCCACCATGGCGGAAACACCAATCACGGATGATGATGCAAAGGCAAGAATTGTTCGGGGGAGGCTTCCCTTATACGGGCCAAACCCATCTATAGAACTGATACAGCAATTGATGGTGGAGGCAGACGCGGATTTACAAAAGACCCGAGCCTACAACATTGAAATGGCCAACGCACAACGCACTGCTGAAGCCCCACAAGTAATCGTTCCTGTCGAAACTGCTGGGAAGCCTAAAATACCCTTTGCGGCATTCCGATCCTTCCTGGAGAGCGAGACAGGAATTGATGAGTACTTGGCAGACTTCGAAAGGCAATGCGCCCTGCACCAGATCCCCACCAGAGAGTGGCCCACGATCCTGTCTGGGAAGCTATCTGGGCGAGCCCTGGAAGCTTTTCGTACTTTGGGTACTGAGGAAGTGACACAGTATGAACGAGTTAAAGAGACTCTGCTAAAAAGATACGCGGTGACTCCAGACACATATCGCCGGCAGTTTCGGGGCACGAAAAAGAAGCCTAACGATACACATATGGAATGGGCGCACCGAATGCGGAGAGCGGTAAATCACTGGATGAGCGGAAGTAAAGCTGTGACGGGTGAGGAAATTTTACAATTATTCCTCTTAGAACATTTTTACGATGGCATGGAACAAAAAGGGAAGGAGTGGCTGCGAGACAGGCGACCTTCCACTCTAGAAGAAGCGGCCAAATTAGCTGATGAACATTACGATTCACGTCTTCACGAGTCCACAAACTACCGGGCTCCAGCACGGGTCGAGCCCAGAGAGGTTTACCGTGCACCTCCTCGTACGGAGTTCCGGGCCCCAGTACCCGCCGGGCCCCCCAGACACTCAGGGTCATCCAATAACAATTTTGATCGCCCTAGGCCCACTTGCCACCGATGCAAGCAACCAGGACATTTCATGGCCAACTGCCCGCTTGGCACACACCAGACGCCCAGGAATTACAATTACCCCTCTGGGCCCTACCGTCCTGCCCGAGCCCTCTGTGTTAACCAGGAGACCCCTATGGAGGAATATTTGGGGCCGCTTCACGAGGCAGACCCGGTATATGCGGCTTCGGATAACCGACAGCACCATCGGCAGAAGGTATGGCTCGAAGGGCGATCTACCGAGGGGTTGAGAGACACAGGGGCTACCATAACACTGGTACAAAGTCATTTGGTGCCAGAACACAAGAGGTCAGGGCAGACCGTGGCCGTTAGAGTGGCGGGAGGGGATGTGTACAAAGTCCCGACCGCTAAAGTACATCTTGATTGGGGAGCGGGGAAAGGAGCTGTAAACGTGGGTATAATGGACCATTTACCTGCTGAAGTACTACTGGGCAATGATTTGGGCCCCATGACTTCAGCCTATGCACCAGTATATAACAACGAAGCGAACCCAGTGACTACACGGGCACAAGCCCGGACGGACCGAGAACCCTCACCAGTGCGGGAGACCCAGGTAAGACCAACCCCGACTTCTCTTGACCTGTTAGACCCCATACCCTGGGACACCCCAGTCACCTTTGAGACCGAGTCTAGGACTGACCCGACCTTACAAAAATACCGGGAACGAGCAGAGACAGGGGGGAGCGGGGCAGATAACGAAACTTTTCTATGGGAAAAAGGGAAACTATACCGCTTGACAGAAAAAAAAGGACAACGTAGGCGACAGCTGGTAGTACCCCACAAATACCGTCAGGAAATCCTCAAAATAGGACACGACATCCCCTTGGCAGGTCACTTAGCTATAACACGTACGCTACACCGCATTACCCACACATTCTTTTGGCCAGGAGTACACGCTGACGTTAAGAATTACTGTAATACTTGCGATGTATGTCAACGAGTGGGAAGGCGAGGCGATCACCCTAAAGCGCATCTAGTCAATATGCCCATTGTAGAGGAACCCTTTAGCAGGGTTGCTATTGACCTAGTAGGACCACTGGCCACCCCTAGTCCCTCCGGTAAGCGCTACATCCTTACCGTAGTAGACTACGCTACCCGGTACCCCGAGGCAGTCGCCCTGTCCAACATCCAAGCGGATACGGTAGCGAATGCCCTGGTACAAGTATTCTCCCGGGTAGGATTTCCAAAAGAAATTCTATCCGACCGGGGCACCCAATTCACAGCAGAATTGACCCAACAACTCTGGCAGGTGTGCAAAATTAAATCCCTCCTGAGTTCACCCTATCATCCCCAAACGAACGGACTTTGTGAAAGGTTTAACGGAACCCTCAAGCAAATGCTCAAAACGTTCACACAGGAGTACCGAGATTGGGAACGCTTTCTGCCGCATCTCCTATTTGCGTATCGGGAGGTGCCCCAGGAAACGACAGGGTTCTCTCCCTTTGAGTTGCTCTACGGACGAAAGGTACGGGGCCCCCTAAACCTGATCCGAGAACACTGGGAAGGAGAGACGGAAACGGACGGCGTCCCTATTGTGCCATACGTATTGGAACTCAGGGACCGCATGGAGCAGCTAGCCAAATCAGTGCAGGCTAACCTCCAGTCGGCCCAGAAAAGACAGAAAGTATGGTACGATAGGGGGGCCCGAAGGAGAATCTTTACCGTAGGACAAAAGGTGTTAGTACTTAAGCCGGTAAAGACCGACAAGTTACAAGCATCATGGCAGGGCCCATACCAGATCGTAGAAAAAAAGGGGCGACACCACTTATGTTATAGCCAGTTGTCACGACAACAACCTTAGGAGGACGTTCCATGTAAACATGCTCAAGGAATACTTGGAGCGCCCCGAGAACGTGACCGCCGTATGTTGCCCTCCCCAGGAAGACCCCGACAGTCTACCCATTCCCGACTTGCTGGAAAAGAGTCCACCCACAGGGGTAGTGACCCAGGTTCAGATAGGAGACCGACTTAGCCCCACTGAAAGGGAGCAGCTCAATACACTCCTCCAGTCCAAGCACCTCACGTTCTCCCAGAAACCAGGGTACACCACCTTAACTACCCACCAGGTCGATACCCCCGGACAAACACCCTTACGCCAACCCCCGTATCGCATCCCCGAGGCCGTTAGAGCCGGAATGAAGAAGGAGATAGATGAGATGCTCCAACTCAGGGTGATTGAGCCCTCCGATAGTCCCTGGGCCTCCCCGGTTGTCCTGGTACCCAAGAAAGATGGGACAACCCGGTTCTGTGTAGACTATAGGAGACTCAATGAAAAAACAGTAACAGACGCCTACCCTATGCCCAGGGTAGACGAGCTACTTGATCGCATAGCCAGGGGAAATTACCTGACCACTATCGACCTCTGTAAGGGTTACTGGCAGATTCCCCTGGCCCCGGAGGCTATCCCCAAGTCGGCCTTCGTCACCCCCTTCGGCCTATACCAGTTTAAGGTAATGCCGTTTGGGATGAAGAACGCCCCCGCTACATTCCAGCGCTTGGTAGATAGACTCCTGGATGGCTTCCAGGGTTTTGCCTGTGCATACCTGGACGACATAGCGATTCACAGTGAGTCCTGGGAGGACCACTTAGCTCACGTAGGAATGGTTCTGGATCAGATCCGGGCGGCTGGCCTGACTCTGAAACCAGAAAAATGTCACTTTGGGATGGCCGAGGTACAGTACCTGGGTCATCGGGTGGGGTGCGGAAAACAGCGACCAGAGCCGGCCAAGATAGAAGCTGTTGCCAACTGGCCCACCCCCATCACAAAAACCCAGGTTTTAGCCTTTCTGGGCACAGCAGGGTACTATAGACGATTTGTACCCGACTACAGCACACTTGCCAAACCTTTGACTGACTTGACCAAGAAGAACTTACCTCGACAGGTCCTGTGGTCTCCCCACTGTGAAACGGCTTTTCAGGCCCTCAAAAATGCTTTGGTTAATGCTCCTGTTCTGGCGGCCCCAGCCCTTAACAAACGTTTTATCGTCCATACAGACGCTTCCATGTTCGGGCTGGGAGCCGTCCTTAGCCAAGTAGGTGAAGATGGAGGGGAGCACCCAGTGGCCTACATCAGCCGGAAGCTCCTGCCCCGCGAAGTCAGCTATGCAGCGATTGAAAAGGAGTGTTTGGCCTTGGTATGGGCATTAAAGAAATTGACTCCCTATTTATATGGACAAGAGTTCACTCTGGTCACCGACCATAACCCGTTGGTGTGGCTAAACCGGGTCTCTGGAGATAACGGCAGGTTATTACGTTGGAGCTTATCATTACAACCCTTCAATTTCACCATTTCCTACCGACCCGGGAAACAGAATGGCAATGCGGACGGGTTGTCCAGACAAACGGACCTCAGCCCAGCATAACCAGCGGTCTGGACAGCCTTAGTCTGCCCCGAAAAGGGGTCAGACGGTGTCTGCCAGAGTGTTCCACAAAAAGGGAGCACTGTTACAAAACTGTTACAAAAACCTTATTGCACTGTGTACTTTTCAATGCTATGTTCGCCTTTCTGCCTTATGTGCAGTCGTTGGTATGGTTCAGCACGAATCCTTTGTGTAAGCGTATAGGTGGCCGCCATTTCGGGACTTTGCACGTGTTCGCGGCCATCTTACGTGCGAACAGCGGTGTTTACCAGCAATCGTCTGGAACTAAAAACGGAGACGCACCCAGGCGAACACCGCTGAGACCTCCAGGATAGCATAACTTCGTGCTGGACCTACCGAACAGCCCACCGTTCGGTAGGACGATTACTCTCCGCAAGGGGAGTACAGCGACCTCCAGGATAACTATGGATGACCATGGGTTCGTGGAGTTTTCCCGTACGAACGGAGACCGACCGCAAGGCCTAAACGTGTGGAACTATTTTCGGCCAGAAAGTCTGTGCGGTCGGTCAAAACTTTGAAAACCCCTAACTCCTGAACCGTTCATCCGAACAGGTTGGTTTTCGGATATGTTGCTCCCCTGAACAAGACCTGTACAGCGGTGTAGGATTTAAAGGGGTACCCCCTGGTTTCGGGGTACATCCAGAACTTGGTTGAAACTATGTACTGTATAATTGGGTTAACTGTTTATCTGAGGGGAGGAGATGTGTGGGAGGTACCCAATATGTGATTGGTGATTTTATGCCTCCCCCTGGGAGTATCCTGTTGACATGTAACCACAATAAAAAGCAGGCTGGTCAGCCCAGTCCTCAGTTCTTACTTGACCCTCAAATCGCTGCTTTGACTCGTTTTGTGGGTAGAAAAGGTATCCTAGCTATGCTATAGCTAGTGGGATGTTTCCACACTTACAGGACTCGCATGGAATACTATAGAACTCGGCTCTCCCCTCTTCAGCAACTAGGAATCCAGACAACTAAACGGTCCAGCTCTCAGCTAGCCTAAGGGTAACCGTAACACTGTGTTTATTATACATTATCCCCCCATAGCCAGTAACCTGTGTTTATTATACATTATCCTCCCCATAGCCAGTAACCTGTGTTTATTATACATTATCCTCCCCATAGCCAGTAACCTGTGTTTATTATACATTATCTTCCCATAGCCAGTAACCTGTGTTTATTATACATTATCCCTCCATAGCCAGTGACCTGTGTTTATTATACATTATCCCCCCATAGCCAGTAACCTGTGTTTATTATACATTATCCCTCCTATAGCCAGTAACCTGTGTTTATTATACATTATCCTCCCATAGCCAGTAACCTGTGCTTATTATACATTACACCCCCCCATAGCCAGTAACCTGTGTTTATTATACATTATCCCCCCATAGCCAGTAACCTGTGTTTATTATACATTATCCTCCCCATAGCCAGTAACCTGTGTTTATTATACATTATCCCTCCCATAGCCAGTAACCTGTGTTTATTATACATTATCCTCCCATGGCCAGTAACTGTGTTTATTATACATTATCCCCCCCCCCCCCCCCATAGCCAGTAACCTGTGTTTATTATACATTATCCCCCCATAGCCAGTAACCTGTGTTGATTATACATTATCCTCCCATGGCCAGTAACTGTGTTTATTATACATTATCCCCCCCCCCATAGCCAGTAACCTGTGTTTATTATACATTATCCCTCCCATAGCCAGTAACCTGTGTTGATTATACATTATCCCCCCATAGCCAGTAACCTGTGTTTATTATACATTATCCCTCCCGCATTTCCGGACTTTTCGGGACTTTTGTTGCAGCCGCTTGGTAGATAACTCCCTAATTCCCACGGTATTAGGGAGTTATCTACCAAAAGGCTGAAAGACCTAAATTGGTATTTCAGCCAAATTTACTAATACTAAGTAAAAATTACTTAGTATTAGTAAATTGTGCCCCTACTCGCAATACCGCGAGTAGGGGCATGTCTATTAAACAGTGAGCAGCCTGTAGCTGCTCACTGTTAAAAAAAAATAAAACAAAATAAAAAAGGGTCCCCCCTCCCTGAGCGGGTGGGGGCCCTAAAGTAAAAAAAGGGGGGAAAACTTATTGTCCTCCCCACCGGCCCCCACCCCTGAGCGGCGGTGGGGGCCCTAAATAAAAATTGGGGGGGGAGGACCTAATGTCCTCCCCCTGGCCCCCACCCCTGAGCGGTGGGTGGGGGCCCTAAATACAAATGGGGGGGACCTAATGTCCTCCCCCCTGGCCCCCACCCCTGAGCAGCAGGTGTGGGCCCTAAATACAAATGGGGGGACCTATTGTCCTCCCCCTGTCTACCACCCCTGAGCGGTGGGTGGGGGCCCTAAATGAAAATTTAACCCCCCTCCCCCCCAGGTGACTAGGGGTCCCCAAACCCCTAGTCACCCCCTCCCCCCTTATTCTTGTTTAGGGGCCCCATCCACCGCTCAGGGGTGGGGAGGACAATAGGTCCTCCACCCTTTTTTTACTTTAGGGCCCCCACCCGCCGCTCAGGGGTGGGGGCCGGTGGGGAGGACAATATGTCCTACCCCCTTTTTTTTACTTTAGGGCCCCCACCCGCTCAGGGAGGGGGGACCCCTTTTTTTTTTAACAGTGAGCAGCCACAGACGGCTCACTGTTTAATAGACATGCCCCTACTCGCGGTATAGCGAGTAGGGGCATAATTTACTAATACTAAGTAATTTTTACTTAGTATTAGTAAATTTGGCTGAAAGACCAATTTAGGTCTTTCAGCCTTTTAGTAGATAACTCCCTAATTCCCACGGTATTAGGGAGCTATCTACTTATTAATTCCTGTCATTACACTGACTGGCTTAGTAACTTACATTTTATATGAATGTGTGTTACTTGATTGTTGTAAATGTTGCAAATGCTTACAGCTGAATCCTGTCTATGTTTGTATACTTTTTATTTGAAATTGTATACAGTGTAACATTCTTCTTCTTTCACTGGGTAAGTATATTCGTACTTAGGCAATACTGTGCTTCGGAACTTCGGCACTACTACACTTCGGAAATTCGGTAATTTCGGCACTTCGAGACTTCAGCACTTCGGCAATTCAACTATTCGGACACCAGACTCTGCATCAACTATGTAATTTTCCATGGGAGTTTTGCCATGGATCCCCGGAAGTTCGCATATGCGAACGGAAAATTTCATGTTCGCGACATCACTATTGTGATCGAGAGAAGGTGCTGGCTGTTATGTTGTGATGGCCAGGTATGTGTATATGGATAAGGTAAGGTTGCTGTGTTGCTTCCAATCAAGTCAACTTCCTAATTAGCATCATTATTGTTAGTGAGGATCAACCTTTATTTATAATTTTGTTTTGTCTGAGTAGCATTTGACAGATATCCCCCGCCACAGAGAACCACAGGCGTGTGCAGTGGCCACGATTGGATATACTTCGAAGATTGCTGAAGTTTAACCAATTATTGTCAGTACAGGTAACGGGGATTCGTCAGACAGTGAGGGGATGAACAAGGCTTTCCCGTTCCAGTGGAATAAGAAGTGAAGTCCCATGAACGTCCAGCGAGTCAGTGCAATTGCCACTAGTCAACCAGGGAGCAGACTGAGTAGTGGGGAAATAAAGTAGCGACCTCAGGGAAAACTCGGATGGTAAAGTTCAGTGACCCAAGGAGAGACTGGAGATCCAAATGGGAATAGATATTTTTGCCCAGGAAGGACTCCATGTTTCCCTGATACACTGGAACCTGCCTGCAAGACGTGGGGCTTGGGCTGCAATATCGAGTCCAGTTGTATACCCAGAAAAATTAAACTGGAGGATGGGCCTATGGTTTAATCTTAATCTCTGAGATGAAAACAGATCCAAGGTCTTGTGCGTACTTTGAGATATAGTATTCGGTTCCTCTACTGATCATCTAGATAATGTATCACTGTGGCCAGTTACTTCCATACAAGACAACTACCAGTATTGAAAATGTTGCATATTGCACCCTCCCTAAGATCACAATAGGTCTGCCCACTTTGTCTCTAAGACCTTGTGTTTGACTATTATATATATATATAATCCCTGAAATGATTTTTACATTTTTTTTTAACTGATGATCCAGTCATTTAATCACGATCACATGGCCCGGAAGAGCTTGATTTGCTGCAGGGGGACTCAAAAATTGGGATCACCGTGGTAAGTACAAGGCCATGGGGAGTGGTGATCTGCAGGCCATCCCTCAAAATTAACCTCCTATGATACTAGAATGGCATACCTTCCTACTGTGCCTTTTTAGGGAGGACTTGCCCTATTTTAGGGCCAAACCTCTCTATCCCTCTTTTCTATCCCAATCTCCCTCTTTTCTAGGAGCTCCATATTGTTGGTGTGTCTGAGTGTATAACAGAGCTCCCCAGCAATAATACTCCCAGTAATGTGTCTGAGTGTACAACAGAGCTCCACAGCAATAATACTCCCAGTAATGTGTCTGAGGGTATAACAGGGCTCCACAGCAATAATACTCCCAGTAATGTGTCTGAGGGTATAACAGAGCTCCACAGCAATAATGTCTTTTAACTACCAGAAATGTGTTTAGAAATCAGTCTGTGTAAATAAGATACATTGTTCTTCCAAATTACAGTTTAGTTCTATAAATTATTATTAGTAAGTCACCTTAAACTTCCCAGAACAGCCCCACCCCCACCTCTATAATGAAAGCGCCCCTCTCGGTCTATTGGGAATGTTGGGAGGTGCAATTAGGAGATTTCTGCGGATGGAGATTCTCTGAACCAATGCTTGCTGCTATTCTGCAGGTCGCCATCTTTCTTTTCGCACACTTTCTGCCATTTCTTAAAATGTATACAAGGGCTTGATAGGGCGCAGAAGAAAATGCAAGAGCCTGGAACGCAGGGATTAGGCCACATTGCAAGTCCGGGCACTTTTACTGTGAATTTCTCCTCCCCTGAATGTTAACATTGTAAGTCGGCTTGTTTATTCATTCTGTAAATAACGTCTCAGGACATTGCTGGAACAGCTGCCTGGAATGCCCATTATAAGCTTTTAGTTTTTCTTTCATTTCTCGCCCGAATGCCATTTCTTAGAAATCACTGATCGTGTCTGGTTATGTCAGTAGACCTATCCACTTACGCCCTGTCATTAGCAGATAAATGAGAGCTGAGGTGACCTTTCCATTCACATCAACATCAAACTTGGAAATACAAAGCTAAATTCTATTTTGAAACCTGAACGAATGTAAAATGAAGTTTAACCCATTGATCCCCAATGTACTCAGCTTTTGCTCCAGCTCCCACTTGGCGTCCCTCTTTTGGTCAAACCTTGGCTGTGTTCTGGCAGCAGGGTAAGAAATAAGTTAGGATCTGGGGGCATTACAGGGATTCTTTGCAGGTGGGAAGAACAACCTGCGCTGCCATACTTTGTACAGATACTTAGTATAAATGTACTTATTGTATACGAGCAGGGCCACCTTAAATGCTGATTGGACCCTGGTCTCCTCCCTCCCATCTTCCACCTAAACACACACATAAAGAAAACACAAAAACACACAATAGACTTAGCCACACTTATTTTTCACCTAGAGAAAACACACATACAAACACTGACACAAATACAGATACACAGATACACACTGGCACGCATGCACGCACACACACAGATAAACAGACAAACACACCCTGAAATACATGCAAATACATACACAGACACACACACACATAAATACAAACACTGACACAAATACAGATACACACATACACAGGTACAGACATCCAAAGACAGATACACAGATACACACTGGCACACATACACACACACTAACACACATACAGATAAACAGACAAACACACCCTGAAATACATGCAGATACATATACACACACACATAAAGACAAACAGATACACACACTGACACGCATGCAGGAACACAGACACACTTAATGACTAACATTCAGATACACAGAATAACACTCATATAGATGCAAACATTGACACACATAGATACAGAGGGGCACACACTGACACACAAAGATACAAATATAGAAAGATGTTCATACAGAGACACACAGATACACATACAGACTTCCCTAGGGTCCAGTGACTGGCTGTGGCTGTTGGGAGTCAGGGCCTTCTTTAAGATCAGACTGGGGAATTAAGTCCGGAGAAAAGATAGGAAATGGTGTGAGTGATTGTGGGAAATACAAGCCAGGAAATGGTCTGATTATACCGAAAGCACCAATAGGAATGAGGGATAAGGTGGTGCAGCCGACTCAGCGTGGGGGTGAGTGTGGGCACACACAGGGCAAAGGGGTGAGTGTGGGCACACAGAGGGCAAAGGGGTGAGTGTAGGCACACAGAGGGCAAAGGGGTGAGCGTGGGCACACACAGGGCACAGGGGTGAGCGTGGGCACACACAGGGCACAGGGGTGAGTGTGGGCACACACAGGGCACAGGGGTGAGTGTGGGCACACACAGGGCACAGGGGTGAGTGTGGGCACACACAGGGCACAGGGGTGAGTGTGGGCACACACAGGCTAGAAGTAGAATGGAGAAAGTCAATGTTACTCTGGAAAAAGTGGAATTGTGTGAGCTGAGGGTGAATAGTACAGAATCAAAATGGACATGTGAGTTAAACTGGAGAACAGAAATGGCAGGTGAGTGTAAATGGCAGGTGAGTGTAAGTGGGACAAGACTAGTGAGGGAGAGGGAGTCGTGCTACCAGTTTACGGTCCCCCTTCCTTCCTCCCGTGCGGCTGCATTAGCTGGGATAAAGTGACTAGCAGTCACTTCCTCTTAGCGCTGACCTGATCACAGGGGGACGGGTCATGCTGTTAAAGCTCTGCAGTGTTGACTGGGCCCCTGCAGACTTATTGCGATCGGGTGGCCCTAAAAGCATGGGCCACCCGATAGGCCCCCTCAGTGGTAGTTCCACACGGGCCGTACACACCACGGCGGGCTCAAGGGGCAGCTGCTTTGGACCCCCTAGGAATAACTGCCCCTTTTGCAATGCGTTAAAGACACCCTATATACGAGTATTGTGCACACTAACACATTATTTTACATTTTCTCACATAAAATGAAAAAAAAAAATACATAAATACAAACACTGTGCCGACATCTGTAACACCTTTTCCTAAAAGTATGTAAAAACAAAAGAATACATAAAACTGTGTAAATGGACATAATGCTATTTGTAGGTATCCCTGAACAACAATCCTGTAAAGTATACACAAATGGCTGGAAAAGATATGGTTAGGTAGGTTTACAGTTGAATTTTTAGTTGTCCCTGAACAACTATCCTTTTTTCCCTTTTTATGCGTAACACCATCACATTTTTCAGATAAATGTTAGAGATTTGGTAGTGGAATGCCGGGGCAGAGGGGGCTTGGCTGATGATCGAGCAAGCTGGAGGTTGCGGGAGCTCCCAGATATTCACTGGAATGAATCCCACCACATTAGATTTTACAGTTAACATGAGCAGCCAACGTATTGCCTCGGTAATCATTCTGACACGGTTGTGGAATGCGGTTTTCCGGTGTAGTCGGGCGCTGCTTACTGGTGATAGCAATAGCAGCCAAGATCAACAAATATCATAGCTAATAAAATCATAGGGGGACTCCCTACCAAAACTGCAGACACAAGCATCAATCCCCTTATTTAAAAACAGAAACCCCCTCTTTCAGATAAGAGTCTTTATTTCTGAAAATAATACTTTTTGGCGTAATTAGCACTTATTTTTTATGCTACAATGATTTATGCCATAGACCGTGAACTGGGTGTAGTTTAAAATGTGATTTTTTTTATTTTTAAATGTCTTGGAGATGTAGTTAGTAACAGAAACAAAAGTGATTTAACTCCTAAATGTCAGAGAACTGAGCAGTGACAATGCAGGGACAGGCTTTGGTGATTGACCTTTCAATATACATTACATGGCTTACCACTGCTCTGTTACTGGGATTTATCCACTGTTAACCAGTTAATGATACACATTAAACATGACATGACTTAATCGCAGCTTTTACCATCAATCATAGAGGGTCTGGATAAAATGCTGTACGGTACCACAATATCCATATCGACAAAGACAAAAATACTTTATAAAAGCAGCATCGGATGGAAAAATGGGGCTGCGGAGAGGAAGATGGTTATGATAGAGGGAGGTGTAGACGGCACTTTAAGAGATAATTGGTAATAAATAAAAGCTGGTATAAGAGTGACGAGATTTACCTAGAACACAATGTAAGGACTTGTAGGACTGGAGACACCATGAAGTAAGTATTAACACAGGAATGGACACCAGCAGCACATAAAGGATTTATTTACGGACTTTAATTTAGCTAGACCTGCTGCCTTCAGTGGTAAAGGTGGAGAAACACATCAGGGGATTTCTAAACATTTATGGGGAGACTGACAGCATTTCAGGAACCCAAAAATAAAATAAATAATGAAAGACTGCATGCAGCCTGGAGTATTAGTGATCTCGTGGTATCCCACAGGGGAACACGATGAGTACAAACTAAACAGGTTTACAAGGGGGCAAAAACAACTCACTCTTGCTGGACTATTATTCCAAATTATTTGACACATAATGGCAGCCAGACAATTCTTGGAGTCCAACAACAGGTGGTGGGGTTTTAGAAGGTTCACTGTTTTAACATGAACTAGCTGAAATAGCAAAACTATGGAAACACTGCCAAAAAAGACTGAAATAAATCATCTGGGATTATCAAAGGGGTAAATATAAGTTCCCATGAGTTCCCAGCAGATCTGTTCTCTCTGAATGCTTTCTCAAGCGATGGGAGGTGCAGGATTTAATAATCCCATCAGAGATTTGACTTAAAGGAAAACTGTCTTTTATCATAGACAAAATATGACATGCAGTACAGCCTTGCTTTCTTATATTTTTATTGAATACATATACATTGAAGGGACCCTCTGGGTACTATAACAACTTCACTGAAGTGAAATTGTTATGGCGCAAGGAAGTCCCTTGTGTTGGCTTAACTTTAGTGGTTGAACTGTTCATGAGTCCAAAGTCTTCTCACCAGTGCCATTTCACTCCCTCCTCCATGAAAAACCTTGAAAACTAAACCCTTATACTGCCGCTGGCAAAGGGGCGGCTGATGCTCTAAGCCAATTAGTAGCTCCCCAGTCACAAAATGACTTGGGAAATGTACGCAAGTCGGACGCACTACCTCTCGGCTAAGACCACGCACAATACGAAGAGCTGAAATCAAGGCAGAACTTCCAAACTGACATTAAGTATTGACCATCTGCTTGGTTCTTGCTATGGATGACCGCCCCTCAGAACAAGGCTAGAGGAGGAGTTGAACTAAACAAGAGGTCTGTACTTTTATGAATGCATTACAAAATAACACGCACAGGCTGTAATACACGTCATTGTTTATTTAAAAAGTTGACAGTTTTCCTTTAAACTCACAGTTGTCAGGTCTGTGGGCCAGTGCTCGAGCAGGGCAATTCACAGACCAATATGGACTGCCTGTACAGTGATACAGTAACAATGCCCACCATTTCATGAATGAAAAAAAACAAAGTTGACATTTGCTTAATGGTGAACATGCAGGTCTTCTATTATTCCGGGTTGGTGAAATACCAACTTCTCAGTTCATTCAGTGGTTTCTTTACCCTTACCAAACCAGTTTAACACCCACAGGGAGCGGTGTTACAGTTGTTCAAATGCTAACTGTACACAATTCTATAAAAGGGGTGACAAAAACCCCAAACCCTTCCCAAGTGGCCATCCATGTTTACAGACACAATTAGAACCTAGGTATGTCTTGTGTTTTGGTAAAAAGGCATTGACCTCTCAGCTGTGATTCCCATAAAAGTCAAAAAACAAGTTTACAAACACTTTGGTCCCAGACACGGCCAGATGATATTCAGGTGTCCCCGGCAATAAGGCTGCAGGCGCTGTCAGTCTGTGTGTGCAGTTTGCAGACGGGTTCCATATTTCTGGTTTCTGCTGCCACTTGCTCTACCCATAGAACAAAGTGAGCTATTAATTTAATGTGTTCCTTAAGGAGGAGGATGGTGGGGGAAACAAAAAAAATAAATAAAAAAAATTGAATAAGATAGACATTCTCTGCTGACCAGTTCTTAGAGACTTCAGGGAGAGTGAAGGAGCTGATATTCAATCCATTAGCAAATAGCTTAACACTGTCAACATAAACAAACTCCCCACAAATCATCACTCTTCCACAGTTGGGGTCTTTGCAAACTTGGGGTCTAAATGAAAAACCTTCAGTGCAGAACGTACGAAGCATTCCAGCACTCAAAGAGATAAAAAGAAAACACTAAATAAACAATCATCATGGGATCCTGTAGTGCCAATATAGACACATGTTGTTATAAATAAATAATACAACAAGCCCCTCCAGTACAAGGAGATGTGGCTTCTACCTCTCCAGCCCCCGAGACCAAATTCCAATGGTGAAGATCCAGAGAAGAAGATGGAAAAAACAGGAGATGGCCACTGGCCGAGCTGCCTCTTCTTCCGATGTAGAAGCATCTGGACCATTTCAGAATTAGGAAGGGGAAGGAGGAGATTATTCCAGTCCTAGGCAGTAATTGATGCCTTGTACCAGTCCAATGATAACAGGCTGCCAGGCAACAAGGTATCGTAACCAGTCCAAGAGTTGGCCATACATGACGTGAGGTCTCTCCCATCTGTGTGGGACTGGGTTAAAGACGCAAACAGTATGAAAAATAAATCAGGGACTGCAGGGAATTTATCAGGCCCAGGGAGCTTTGCATGTCCTCTCCCTCCCAGCCACTAATTTACTATTCACTACAGTACAGTAATACCTGCAGTTTATTTAAAAATATCTTGCATGCGTCACATCATGACAGAGCTGATCTCATCTACAGCATCAGGAATTCTAGAATACAAAGAGATTATAGGTCACCAGTTCTCAGTTTCCTTATTTAACACTTCCCTTATTCTGTGCCTGATAAAAATGACCTAAGCAGAAAAGTGGGACAAAGTTCTGTAGACATCACTATGGAAACTAACAGAATCTTCCGGTCAATACTATTGGGTTCCTGGCTGATTGCTTTACTTTGAAAAGCGTGCTAAATTGCCCTGTTTGCAAATCGACTGGTATCACTGGAACCTGGATGTATCCATACCGAGATGGGCAGCTTCAGATTATGAAATGAAAATGGCAAAAAAAAAAATTGCCAATTTTTCTCAGAAGTGCTTCTAGTGGCTGTCAGAGTGAGAGCTCCTAAAAGGCACCGCCCATCGCGCCCTAATTAATCATGTTCTTTTTAAACGCAGGGAATTTCATCTATACATAGCGCTAGCCTATTTAAAAATTATTTTTTTCCCCACTTGTCAATCAGTTATTCAGAATAGATTCTATAATGAAGAATTGATTGACAGGAGAGCAGAAGGGACAAACAGCAGACAGTCCTGCTCTCCACACATAGCAAGCACAGCACATGCTATGGTAACTCCACAGCTGGAAACAAAGCCAGTGTGTCGGTGTCATGGAGGACGTTTGTCCTGCTTGGGGAAGATTCCTCAAACAGGACAAATCAGTGAAGATCAGGGCAGGAGCACAGGAGGAGCTCACAAGGTAGGTATTCTAGAAATGTAGCATCTACCTTGGATCACAGCGGAGGAGAGGAGGGTCAGGTAAGAGCCTGACAGGTTCCCTTTAACCTCTGCCATTCCTGCAGAACCTACACTGCAGGGTTACAAAAAAGGGGGGCAACTTTATTGAAAAAACATGGCCTGGGTGCCTATAGCTTCCCTTTGAATAAAAGTGAGATGGGAATCTAGAACTGTACGAGTGGCTTTATATTAATATTTTACACGGTATTCTGTGGCATTTATACAATCACTCAGAGGTGCCGTGTCTGGGGCCTTATCAGCGGCAGATGCTGAATAGCAGAATTATAAAATGCTATTTTGGCTACAATACCAGAGCTCCACCTGCTGTTCACACACTGACGTGCAGCACGTTCAGTAACAGAAGAATGGTTCGATGTGATCAGCGCTTTGCATTAAGTCACAGCATTGACACACTGCACATCTACCCGCTTTTTACAATTTACCAACGATGCCGAATTCCCTACTCAATATGAAACTCTACTTTCTGGGTTATTAACTAAAGCTTGACTTGTTAGGAATTCAAAGATAACTCCACATTTTAGGCTGAAATAGCCAAACTGAAAAAAGCTATTGTGACTTTCACTTCGGTGGCAATTCAAACTTTAGTGAAAAGGATACGGATTACTGAACATCCTCTTCAGGTCGACCTTCTCCTTGCAGTAAGGACACGTCTGTTTCTTTCCCACAATGCACCAGCCCCGGATGCAGAACTCATGGAAGCTTGCAAGGAATCGGGTCAAGGAAAACATATGGAATAATAGTAAAACAAGCAACTATCACATGATTTAGTAACCCGTTCTTGTCATACAATATGCTCACAATCTATGCTCTCAGGGTTTATTCCCTCATTACAAAACACAGCAATGAGGGATTGCCATTTTATTTTTACTAGTTCAACGATTAACTCATTTCAATTTCATCATAACTTGGATGTCTGCATTGACATTATTACCAGTGAAATATGTGGCTTATTGGCACGAGAAGTACTAAAACATAGCTTTCATATTTATATTCATATGTAGTAACATTAAAGCACCACTTCACACATACAAAGCGCTTTAGCTTGCTTAAGTGTTTTATGGGTGTCCTCATTTTTCATTTTACAAAAATTGACCTGGTTAGAAACATAGAATGTGACGGCAGATAAGAACCATTCGGCCCATCTAGTCTGCCCAATTTTCTAAATACTTTCATTAGTCCCTGGCCTTATCTTATAGTTAGGATAGTCTTTTGCCTATCCCACGCATGCTTAAACTCCTTTACTGTGTTAACCTCTACCACTTCAGCTGGAAGGCTATTCCATGCATCCACTACCCTCTCAGTAAAGTAATACTTCCTGATATTATTTGTAAACCTTTGTCCCTCTAATTTAAGACTATGTCCTCTTGTTGTGGTAGTTTTTCTTCTTTTAAATATAGTCTCCTCCTTTACTGTGTTGATTCCCTTTATGAATTTAAATGTTTCTATCATATCCCCCCTGTCTCGTCTTTCCTCCAAGCTATACATGTTAAGATCCTTTAACCTTTCCTGGTAAGATTTATCCTGCAATCCATCAACCAGTTTAGTAGCCCTTCTCTGAACTCTCTCTAAAGTATCAATATCCTTCTGGAGATACGGTCTCCAGTACTGCGTACAATACTCCAAGTGAGGTCTCACCAGTGTTCTGTACAATGGCATGAGCACTTCCCTCTTTCTACTGCTACCTCTCCCTATACAACCAAGCATTCTGCTAGCATGTCCTGCTGCTCTATTACATTGCCTGCCTACCTTTAAGTCATCAGAAATAATCACCGCTAAATCCCTTTCCTCAGATGGGGAGGTTAGGACTCTATCAAATATTCTGTACTCTGCCCTTGGGTTTTTACTTTCAAAGGTGCATTATCTTGCATTTAGCCACATTAAATGTCAGTTGCCACAACTCTGACCATTTTTCTAGTTTACCTAAATCATTTGCCATTTGGCTTAACCCTCCTGAAACATCAACCCCTCCCCCACCCGTCCCGTCCTGGGTTGTGTAGCTCAGTGGAGATAAATTTAAGAGGCAGCAATTGCCCAGAGCACCTGCCTTGCAAAGACTTCTCATTGAGCTGCATTGGGAAGTCTGTAATTGGACAGTCACAGAAAGTCTGGGCGGGGTTAGAAGGGGAGGACTTACAAAGGCAGTAGGGAAGATTTCTGCAGCCTTTTCAATCTGTTTTTAAAAAAAGAATAAATTATTAAATGCATGGATGATTTTCCATGTGGGTATATCTACCAAATAGTGATTTTTTTGTTGTTGTTGCTTTTTTGACAGTTGCCTGTTCCTTTAATGAATGTGAAGGAATTATGTACCCGACACCTGTAGGAAAGGTCACAATGCAACCATTGAGCTGAGAGATGTGAGCAGTGAAGTAATAGAGTTACTGCTATTGGACCAAGCTTTCTGTTGGCATTCAGTGTTGACTAATCATTGCTATTACTGCCTTGGGCGATGGGATGAGGATCAAAAAGTCAAGTTAAAAGTTTAGCCAAGTGCATTACAGGCTGGTTCCTGGCACATTTAAATGGGCCACAGAGCTTAGGGTAATGGTTTAATCATATCCCTGGCCCTGTCTGCATGCTTCCACTGACAGGAAAACAATCCATGTTTGGAAAGAGATCTCTAGAATGAGTAACATTTAAAGGACGGCTATCCCTAATAGAACAGCACTTCTCAAAATGTAGAATACAGAATTATCACATCTGTATCATAAAAGGAACCAGCTATAATGTATGAGAATCTGAGGATAAACCTGGATTTGTTCTTTTATGTATATTGTTCTAGTTGTGAATTAGTGGTGCACGCCAAGAGCCAGGTAAAAAAACAACTGTTCTAGTTCTGGACTCTGACTTTGTTTAATGTCTGAGCCTAGATAAGATCTATCCCTTCCATAGAGATGATACATGTTACATAGATGCTCTAAACACGTTAACTACTATGACCAACTGTAAGGAGGCCTCTGTTAAAGGGACACTATAGTCACCTGAACAACTTTAGCTTAATGAAGCAGTTTTGGTGTATAGATTATGCCCCTGCACAGCCTCACTGCTCAATCCTCTGCCATTTAGGAGTTAAATCCCTTTGTTTATGAACCCTAGTCACACCTCCCTGCATGTGACTTGCACAGCCTTCCATAAACACTTCCTGTAAAGAGAGCCCTATTTAGGCTTCCTTTATTGCAAGTTCTGTTTAACCCCTTAAGGACCAAACTTCTGAAATGAAAGGGAATCATGACATGTCACACATGTCATGTGTCCTTAAGGGGTTAATTAAGATTTTCTTATCCCCTGCTATGTTAATAGCTTGCTGGACCCTGCAAGAGCCTCCTGTATGTGATTAAAGTTCAATTTAGAGATTGAGATACAATTATTTAAGGTAAATTACATCTGTTTGAAAGTGAAACCAATTTTTTTTTCCATGCAGGCTCTGTCAATCATAGCCAGGGGAGGTGTGGCTAGGGTTGCATAAACAGAAACAACATGATTTAAATGACAGTGAATTGAGCAGTGAAATTGCAGGGGAATGATCTATACACTAAAACTGCTTTATTTAGCTAAAGTAATTTAGGTGACTATAGTGTTCCTTTAAGGATCAAACCATGTGACACGTAGGCCCAGGGCCCTCGCACTTTGACTCCGCTTTACAGACACTGCTATAGCGTTCCTCTTTCACATTACCAATATCTATTCGGTCTTAAATTAGAAAGAATGAATTGGCTACGGAGTGTTAGCTGGCACACTCAACCAACAAATTACAAACAAATATGGACAAAATGTATATATGTAATGTGTGAGGGGTACTTGTACTCTAGTTATATCTGTGAAGGGATCCAGGGGGCAATGAAAAGGGACACATGAGTACGGCCATCTAATGCATTATTTTAAAAGATATGTTGTTATGAAGATTTCAGCTTGAACCTCACAGTTTTAGGAATTTAAAGGCCCATTTGCTATCAAGGAGGCAATGGCACAGGGCTGATAAAGTCCTAAAGTTTAATTGCTGCTTCTTGAGAACACCATGGAAAGTTTGGGGGCCAATACCAGCTGTGGCAGCATCCCCCCCAAACTGAGTCACTGTAAGGATACACATGGTCACAGGACAGTCTGTATGTGTTTTCAATGATACCCTCTTCATTGACATCTACGAAGATCTGCTGACCACAGACCGCACACACATTGTCTGAAAGGTGCTTTGTTGGCATCCCCGATGCACTATAGAACTGAGAAGAGAAGACACATGGCCAATTAATAACCTGGCTTTAAAACAATCTATACTGATCTATACATGCGGAAAGAAAGAAATCAAAAGGCGTGTTAAAGGATCACTATGGTGTCAGGAAAACAAAGCGGTTTTCCTGACACTATAGTGCCCTGAGGGTGCCCCCCATTCAAACAGTCCATAGGAAAGCATTTCTCAATGCTTTCCTATGGACGCTCTGCGCGATGGATGCGAAATTCGCATCCAGCGTCGCAGATGCACCTCTAGCGGCTGTCAGGAAGACAGACACTAGAGGTTGGATTAACCCTGCTATGTTTACATCTGAAGGGTTAAAACCTGAGGGACCTGGCACCCAGACAACTTCATTGAGCTGAAGTGGTCTGGGTGACTATAGTGTCCCTTTAAACTTCATCAGTTAGAACTAGACAAAAACAGAGGAATTCACAAATAATTCTCTTTTCTACCCAGTAAATTTTTTTGAAACAAGCCAACCCACCACCTACCTGTGTACTGACACAATCCTGCTCCCTGATACTGACTGAACAAGCCAACTCACCCACTACCTACCTGTGTACTGACACAATCCTGCTCCCTGATACTGACTGAACAAGCCAACTCACCCACTACCTACCTGTGTAGTGACACAATCCTGCTCCCTGATACTGACTGAACAAGCCAACTCACCCACTACCTACCTGTGTAGTGAGGACACAATCCTGCTCCCTGATACTGACTGAACAAGCCAACTCACCCACTACCTACCTGTGTAGTGACACAATCCTGCTCCCTGATACTGACTGAACAAGCCAACTCACCCACTACCTACCTGTGCAGTGAGGACACAATCCTGCTCCCTGATACTGACTGAACAAGCCAACTCACCCACTACCTACCTGTGCAGTGAGGACACAATCCTGCTCCCTGATACTGACTGAACAAGCCAACTCACCCACTACCTACCTGTGTAGTGACACAATCCTGCTCCCTGATACTGACTGAACAAGCCAACTCACCCACTACCTACCTGTGTAGTGAGGACACAATCCTGCTCCCTGATACTGACTGAACAAGCCAACCCACCCACTACCTACCTGTGTAGTGAGGACACAATCCTGCTCCCTGATACTGACTGAACAAGCCAACTCACCCACTACCTACCTGTGTAGTGAGGACACAATCCTGCTCCCTGATACTGACTGAACAAGCCAACCCACCCACTACCTACCTGTGTAGTGAGGACACAATCCTGCTCCCTGATACTGATTGAACAAGCCAACTCACCCACTACCTACCTGTGTAGTGAGGACACAATCCTGCTCCCTGATACTGACTGAACAAGCCAACTCACCCACTACCTACCTGTGTAGTGAGGACACAATCCTGCTCCCTGATACTGACTGAACAAGCCAACTCACCCACTACCTACCTGTGTAGTGAGGACACAATCCTGCTCTCTGATACTGACTGAACAAGCCAACTCACCCACTACCTACCTGTGTAGTGAGGACACAATCCTGCTCCCTGATACTGACTGAACAAGCCAACCCACCCACTACCTACCTGTGTAGTGAGGACACAATCCTGCTCCCTGATACTGACTGAACAAGCCAACTCACCCACTACCTACCTGTGTAGTGAGGACACAATCCTGCTCTCTGATACTGACTGAACAAGCCAACTCACCCACTACCTACCTGTGTAGTGAGGACACAATCCTGCTCCCTGATACTGACTGAACAGGCCAACTCACCCACTACCTACCTGTGTAGTGACACAATCCTGCTCCCTGATACTGACTGAACAAGCCAACTCACCCACTACCTACCTGTGCAGTGACACAATCCTGCTCCCTGATACTGACTGAACAAGCCAACTCACCCACTACCTACCTGTGCAGTGACACAATCCTGCTCCCTGATACTGACTGAACAAGCCAACTCACCCACTACCTACCTGTGCAGTGAGGACACAATCCTGCTCCCTGATACTGACTGAACAAGCCAACTCACCCACTACCTACCTGTGTAGTGACACAATCCTGCTCCCTGATACTGACTGAACAAGCCAACTCACCCACTACCTACCTGTGTAGCGAGGACACAATCCTGCTCCCTGATACTGACTGAACAAGCCAACTCACCCACTACCTACCTGTGTAGTGAGGACACAATCATACTCACATTCCTTGCTACTTGCTGTTGTTACCGACAGCATTTCAGATTGGCTGTACAGAAGCCATTCCTCATTCTGTGGCTTGCACTGTATCTATGTAACAGCTTTCCTAGACAGATCGTTACACTGTGTCACTGAACTCACTATATAGAATCCCTTCCTTGCCTTTACAACATCTGCTGTTATGGTTGTAAAGCTCCGGAAGATCTGTATGGGAAGGAATGTCGCCTTAACTAAAACAGACGCTGCGTGAAGTTAGGGTCTGCAACACTATTCAACCCAGTAGATGCTTCAATAGCCTTTACCGAGTTGATGGAACGTGCAGCTGTCAATTGAGAACTTTGTTTTAAGAGTCACGTGTATATAAAACACTTTGCCATCAACTTACACTAAAAGAGGAAACGGTTTCACGGATTCCAGTAATGAGAAGAGAAGGATGATTTATCTCCCTACCCAATACCCACAGAACCCCTGGATGAACATCTGACTGGCAGCTTTCTTTTGGAGACAATCAATGACGTCAAACATATACGTATATCCCATCACTCTAAGCCAGACACATGACAGGCATTACAGCCAACACAACGTGAGTGTAATGTAAATATAGAAAGAACGCACTGGGATCTGGAGCCTTCAGACTAACAATGCTCATATCTCCTGCCAAAACCAACACACTCCGGCTCCTAACTTCACAAATCGTCTCAGAAAGAGAACCGATACAACCCACCCTCTCTCAGACCTATTCACTAAAGTGTGAATTGCTGGCAAAACAAACTGAATTTACAATATTAGGCTAAAAACTAATTACAGAAACAAAAAGGAAAATAAGAATAAAAAAAATTATCTTTAGTTGGTATTCTTCTTGTTCGTCTGTGCTTACCCCTATGGTCGACGCCATGTAATCTGCGCACATCTCAGCAAAGTCCCTTCCAAGGACACCATAATAAAGACCGTAGAACAGCAGAGAGATCCCAAAATCCATGGCGTCTTCTGGTTTTATTCTGTGATTGGATGAAAGCTAGCGTCAGTGTGAAGCAGACATACATGAGGCGTGTTACACTATATGGACCTTAAAAGTGCGCACCCCAGGCTACACCTGCCCACCCCAGGCTATACCTGCGCACTCCAAAGAGCACACTCCAGACTAAAACAGCTGTACAGTTTATCCATATTATATAGAACCATAAATCACACACGTCTAAAAGGCAGCAGTGGGGACTTGTGGGATATTATGGATATGCGCAGGGTGAGGGGAATTGAAAAACGGTGGGATGGCTCAGAGATATCAGGCACATCATCACTGCAGCTGCTAAATAATCCTTGGGGGACCCTCAGTGTTCTTTCCCCCCCTCCCCCTGTCCCATAGTGTTCTTTCCCCCCCTCCCCCTGTCCCATAGTGTTCTTTCCCCCCTCCCCCTGTCCCATAGTGTTCTTTCCCCCCCTCCCCCTGTCCCATAGTGTGCTTTCCCCCCCTCCCCCTGTCCCATAGTGTGCTTTCCCCCCCTCCCCCTGTCCCATAGTGTGCTTTCCCCCCCTCCCCCTGTCCCATAGTGTGCTTTCCCCCCCTCCCCCATAGTGTGCTTTCCCCCCCTCCCCCTGTCCCATAGTGTTCTTTCCCCCCTCCCCCTGTTCAATAGTGTGCTTTCCCCCCTCCCCCTGTCCCAGAGTGTTCTCCCCCTCCCTCCCCCTATCCCAGAGTGTTCTTTCCCCCCCTCCCCCTGTCCCATAGTGTTCTTTCCCCCCTCCCCCTGTCCCATAGTGTTCTTTCCCCCCCTCCCCCTGTCCCATAGTGTTCTTTCCCCCCCCTCCCCCTGTCCCAGTGTTCTTTCCCCCCCTCCCCCTGTCCCATAGTGTTCTTTCCCCCTCCCCCTGTCCCATAGTGTTCTTTCCCCCCCTCCCCCTGTCCCATAGTGTTCTTTCCCCCCTCCCCCTGTCCCATAGTGTTCTTTCCCCCCCTCCCCCTGTCCCATAGTGTTCTTTCCCCCCCCTCCCCGTGTCCCATAGTGTTCTTTCCCCCCCTCCCCGTGTCCCATAGTGTTCTTTCCCCCCTCCCCGTGTCCCATAGTGTTCTTTCCCCCCTCCCCCTGTCCCATAGTGTTCTTTCCCCCCCTCCCCGTGTCCCATAGTGTTCTTTCCCCCCCTCCCCGTGTCCCATAGTGTTCTTTTCCCCCCCTCCCCCTGTCCCATAGTGTTCTTTCCCCCCTCCCCCTGTCCCATAGTGTTCTTTCCCCCCTCCCCGTGTCCCATAGTGTTCTTTCCCCCCTCCCCGTGTCCCATAGTGTTCTTTCCCCCCTCCCCGTGTCCCATAGTGTTCTTTCCCCCCTCCCCCTGTCCCATAGTGTTCTTTTCCCCCCTCCCCCTGTCCCATAGTGTTCTTTTCCCCCCCTCCCCCTGTCCCATAGTGTTCTTTCCCCCCTCCCCCTGTCCCATAGTGTTCTTTCCCCCCCTCCCCGTCCCATAGTGTTCTTACCCCCCCTCCCCCTGTCCCATAGTGTTCTTTCCCCCCTCCCCCTGTCCCATAGTGTTCTTTCCCCCCTCCCCCTGTCCCATAGTGTTCTTTCCCCCCTCCCCCTGTCCCATAGTGTTCTTTCCCCCCTCCCCCATCCCATAGTATTCTTTCCCCCCCTCCCACTGTCGCATCGTGTTCTCCCCCCTCCCCTGTCCCATGTGTAGTATTCTTGACTTTCCATGTTATCATTACTATCTTTAATTGTGATAAATAATCATCTGAATTGTTAACGCGAGCATGTCTGTTAAACTATAAACAAAGAAAAATTGGCCTCAAGATCAATGTCTGTAAAGGAACAGAGAAAAAGGGGGGTAACCCACAGGGAATTGGTAATAAACAGGAAGATTTCCCCCTTCTTTCCTGTTTATTGTCTGTTAAACTATGCACTACAAAAAATAATTTAATTTTTTTTTTTTTAATTTTGGCAAATTCGATCTGTTTTCGGACGAAACGGGATAGGCCCATTTTTGGCCGAAAATGTAGGTGCATCCCTACACCGCATGCCATTTTTTTTTCTATTGTGCGCTATCCCCTCCCCCCACCAAACAAAACCAGTAAACTATTGAAAAATACGATTTTGATGACTATAGCGGTAACGTTTTGATGTTGTTTACCGAGTGCTTGCATTTACCTTGTTCTCCTTTACACTACTAACTGGGAAATCAAGCAAATCGATTTAAACTGAGGATATCACGTAATTGATACAATCCTCCCCCTCCCCCCAAAAAACGGAACACAAACAAACCAAAATTACACCCTCTCAAAAATGCAGTACTGTCTCTTTAAAGAAATGTGTGAACAGATTATTGAAGAATACTAAGAAGAAATGGAATAAAACTTACCTGAACAATAAATTTAATCCAAACAGCGTGAACATAACCGCCACGTACCCCACGATCCCTGTGGCATAGCTCAATTTATACAGCAAGAGGAACCATTTATACACCAGCCTGCAGAAACACATAGGAACATTAAATACAGTCATTTCACCGCACGGTCTATTTTAAATGAACACTTTATCGGAACCACACAACAGCTTGTTGCAGTGGTTATTCTGCAGGACCCCCGGCTTACTGTATTGCTAACGGGGAAGTTACATTTTCCACATTAGCAAAGTCAATTTCACCCAAAAATAAATGATACCGAAAGCTCACAGTACAAACCATGTGCACCAAAGCCTGGGTAGGCAAAACCCAATTTAGTAGAATGTAGGACCAGGCAACTCAAGATTTATTCTAAAAAAAAATAATAACTTTTTGAAGAAACCCAGAGTGCCTGGACCTACTTTCTACTAATATCTGCTAAATTTGGAGAGTGTTGGCCAACTCATCTGAAACAGGATTTTATGTAACTAGAAAATGGGTTTGATGTATCCAATTTTTCAGGGGCCTTGTGAGAAATGCTATACAGTAAAATACTTTTCCAGCACATGTAACATTATATTGTGATGTAGTCCGGAGCAGTGTGCCGGCGTAGGGCAGGACAGGGTGCCTTCAATATACATTCCCTGCCAGGAGCACAAGGCGTCTGAAAGCAGCACTTTCTATAAGGGGGGGGGGGGGGGGGGGCATGTACAGTCTCCCTCAGACTAAAGGGCAACTCCAGCACAGACCAATTGCCTTAACGGGTATAAAGCTATAACTCACTGGAAGAACCTATGGAAGGTTAAACCGTTCTCTGAGGTCTCTCGCACAGACCTGCATGTCGGTACTGACTGCCTTTCTGATAGTTTATTAGTTAGTGTGTGCTTCTAATACAACTTAAAAGGATGGAGAGTTTCTTATACAACTTAAAAGGATGGAGAGTGATAACATTCCTCATTTCCTTCACGAACTTCTAAAACGTAAAAAGGCCAATACAATCTAAATAGTGAAGGTAAACATTTTTGAGCACAAGTCCCAAACCAGTGCAGCAATTTAGTCTAAGTGGGGTTTACTGTGCCTGCGGTCTCCTGCCCCCTTAAGTCTTGGTTTAAGATACAATGAAATCTTTGTCATGTAGTCAAAATGTCAGCAGTGCCCATTAGCTGGGATCCCAGATGAACTACGATCTCTCGGTTACAGATTTCACACAGGAAGCACACACATTCCACAGACAGCACTATCAAGGCCCGACCAATGAAAGCGGAATTTATAAAATATTGTGAATAAAAGTGTAAAAAGGGACATAAGTGTGATGGAAAATAGAGGGAGGGCCTACCTCTGTACCCCTGCTTACCTGGGAGTGGTCTGCTCCAGAGGTTTGCGGGTGGCTCTATAAGTGATAAAGGCTGTGATGATAGAGAAAAGGGACCAGACAGCAAGAAATCGCCACCAATGCAGCTTCACTGTGAAATATACGGGAACAATCCACATCTGGAACAGGGTCACCATCTGCGGGGATAGAAATATTATAATGGGGTCACCATCTGCAGGAATATAAATAGTATAATGGGGTCACCATCTGCGGGGATAGAAATAGTATAATGGGGTCACCATCTGCAGGAATATAAATAGTATAATGGGGTCACCATCTGCGGGGATAGAAATAGTATAATGGGGTCACCATCTGCAGGAATATAATTAGTATAATGGGGTCACCATCTGCGGGGATAGAAATAGTATAATTGGGTCACCATCTGCAGGAATAGAAATAGTATAATGGGGTCACCATCTGCGGGGATAGAAATAGTATAATGGGGTCACCATCTGCAGGAATATAAATTGTATAATGGGGTCACCATCTGCAGGAATATATATAGTATAATGGGGTCACCATCTGCGGGAAAATAAATAGTATAATGGGGTCACCACCTGTGGGGATATAAATAGTATAATGGGGTCACCATCTGCGGGCATAGAAATAGTACAATGGGGTCACTATCTGCGGGGATATAAATCGTATAATGGGATCACTATCTGCGGGGATAGAAATAGTACAATGGGGTCACCATCAGTGGGGATAGAAATAGTACAATGGGGTCACTATCTGTGAGGATATAAATAGTATAATGGGGTCACTATCTGCAGTGATATAAATAGTAAAATGGGGTCACTATCTGCAAGGATTTAAATCGTATAATGGGGTCACCATCTGCGGGAAAATAAATAGTATAATGGGGTCACCATCTGCGGGTATATAAATAGTATAATGGGGTCACCATCAGCGGGGATAGAAATAGTACAATGGGGTCACTATATGCAGGGATATAAATCGTATAATGGGGTCACCATCTATGGGTATTTAATAGTACAATGGGGTCACTATCTGCGGGGATAGAAATAGTTCAATGGGGTCACTATCTGCGGGGATAGAAATAGTATAATGAGGTCACTATCTGCGGGGATATAAATAGTATAATGGGGTCACCATCTATGGTTATTTAATAGTACAATGGGGTCACTATCTGCGGGGATAGAAATAGTACAATGAGGTCACTATCTGCGGGGATATAAATAGTATAATGGGGTCACTATCTGCGGGGATAGAAATAGTACAATGGGGTCACTATCTGCGGGGATATAAATAGTATAATGGGGTCACTATCTGCAGGGATATAAATAGTATAATGGGGTCACTATCTGCAGTAATATAAATAGTACAATGGGGTCACTATCTGCGGGGATATAAATAGTACAATGGGGTCACTATCTGCGGGGATATAAATAGTACAATGGGGTCACTATCTGCGGGGATATAAATAGTATAATGGGGTCACTATCTGCAGTAATATAAATATTATAATGGGGTCACTATCTGCAGTAATATAAATAGTACAATGGGGTCACTATCTGCGAGGTTATCAATCGTATAATGGGGTCACTATCTGCGGGGATAGAAATAGTTCAATGAGGTCACTATCTGCGGGGATATAAATAGTATAATGGGGTCACTATCTGCGGGGATATAAATAGTATAATGGGGTCACTATCTGCGGGGATAGAAATAGTACAATGGGGTCACTATATGCAGTGATATAAATCGTATAATGGGGTCACTATCTGCAGTAATATAAATAGTACAATGGGGTCACTATCTGCGGGGATATAAATAGTACAATGGGGTCACTATCTGCGAGGATATAAATCGTATAATGGGGTCACTATCTGCAGGGATATAAATATTATAATGGGGTCACTATCTGCGGGGATATAAATCGTACAATGGGGTCACTATCTGCGGGGATATAAATAGTACAATGGGGTCACTATCTGCGAGGATATAAATCGTATAATGGGGTCACTATCTGCAGGGATATAAATATTATAATGGGGTCACTATCTGCGGGGATATAAATCGTACAATGGGGTCACTATCTGCAGGGATATAAATATTATAATGGGGTCACTATCTGCGGGGATATAAATCGTACAATGGGGTCACTATCTGCAGGGATATAATCAAATAATGGGGTCACTATCTGCGGGGATATAAATAGTACAATGGGGTCACTAGCTGTAGAGATATACTCAAATCAGAAACTCTTACATTGTAGGAACGAGAGTGTCTCTGCTTCCACTGTACAAGCAGCAGCTGTGCCACCACCAGCGTGGCAATAAGAATGAGGACCATCTCGGCATGCATGGCCTCGTGACCACGGTGCTTGGCGTGCATCCGCGCATGTTCTATCCTAAAAGACGAAATAGAGGATATAAAATGAGACACACAGAATGAATGGTCTATAAATGATGTGCGGAACAGTGCAGGCCATGCAGTGCTAATTATGTCCCAATTAATCCACTGATTGGAGGGCACTCCTGAAACCTCATTACACACTTTCAGGAAATCATTATCTTTTAGGATAGAAAATAATTTCAGGAATGCTTACTAGACTGACACCAGAGAAACTAACGTAAGTTCCTTGAGTTTGCCAAATCCTGTCTCACAACCTAGAAAGGATGAAATAACAACTCAACATCCTCAGATTGAATGTGGATTTCATCTAGAGGACATTGCTTGACGACAACCTCAATAAATCCAGTAATACAGCATAGTCACTGTAAAGGCAGAATAACAAGTCTCTCTACATGCCATTGTCCGGTATTGGTATTTGGACTAGATAATCGCAATGTCTATGTAGTTCGTTTTCATTGCTGAACCCTATAGTCATATAATCAATACACCCTGCTATAATGGCTATAATGTGAGAAGCACCATAACCAATACAGCCTGCTATAATGTGAGAAGCACCATAACCAATACAGCCCGCTATAATGGCTATAATGTGAGAAGCACCATAACCAATACAGCCTGCTATAATGTGAGAAGCACCATAACCAATACAGCCTGCTATAATGGCTATAATGTGAGAAGCGCCATAACCAATACAGCCTGCTATAATGGTTATAATGTGAGAAGCACCATAACCAATACAGCCTGCTATAATGGCTATAATGTGAGAAGCACCATAACCAATACAGCCTGCTATAATGGCTATAATGTGAGGAGCACCATAACCAATACAGCCTGCTATAATGGCTATAATGTGAGAAGCAGCATAACCGATACAGCCTGCTATAATGTGAGAAGCACCATAACCAATACAGCCTGCTATAATGTTAGAAGCACCATAACCAATACAGCCTGCTATAATGTGAGAAGCACCATAATCAATACAGCCTGCTATAATGGCTATGATGTGAGAAGCACCATAATCAATACAGCCTGCTATAATGTGAGAAGCACCATAACCAATACAGCCTGCTATAATGTTAGAAGCACCATAACCAATACAGCCTGCTATAATGTGAGAAGCACCATAACCAATACAGCCTGCTATAATGGCTATAATGCGAGAAGCACCATAACCAATACAGCCTGCTAAAATGGCTATAATGCGAGAAGCACCATAACCAATACAGCCTGCTATAATGGCTATAATGTGGGAAGCACCATAACCAATACAGCCTGCTAAAATGGCTATAATGTGAGAAGCACCATAACCAATACAGCCTGCTATAATGGTTATAATGTAAGGAGCACCATAACCAATACAGCCTGCTATAATGTGAGAAGCACCATAACAATACAGCCTGCTATAATGGTTATAATGTGAGAAGCACCATAACCAATACAGCCTGCTATAATGGTTATAATGTGAGAAGCACCATAACCAATACAGCCTGCTATAAGGGTTATAATGTGAGAAGCGCCATAACCAATACAGCCTGCTATAATGTGAGAAGCACCATAACCAATACAGCCTGCTATAATGGTTATAATGTGAGAAGCACCATAACCAATACAGCCTGCTATAATGGATATAATGTGAGAAGCACCATAACCAATACAGCCTGCTATAATGGCTATAATGTGAGAAGCGCCATAACCAATACAGCCTGCTATAATGGTTATAATGTGAGAAGCGCCATAACCAATACAGCCTGCTATAATGGCTATAATGTGAGGAGCACCATAACCAATACAGCCTGCTATAATGGCTATAATGGGAGAAGCGCCATAACCAATACAGCCTGCTATAATGGCTATAATGGGAGAAGCGCCATAACCAATACAGCCTGCTATAATGGCTATAATGGGAGAAGCGCCATAACCAATACAGCCTGCTATAATGTGAGAAGCACCATAACCAATACAGCCTGCTATAATGGTTATAATGTGAGAAGCGCCATAACCAATACAGCCTGCTATAATGGCTATAATGTGAGAAGCGCCATAACCAATACAGCCTGCTATAATGGCTATAATGGGAGAAGCGCCATAACCAATACAGCCTGCTATAATGTGAGAAGCACCATAACCAATACAGCCTGCTATAATGGTTATAATGTGATTAGCACCATAACCAATACAGCCTGCTATAATGTGAGAAGCACCATAACCAATACAGCCTGCTATAATGGCTATAATGTGAGAAGCACCATAACCAATACAGCCTGCTATAATGTGAGAAGCACCATAATCAATACAGCCTGCTATAATGGCTATGATGTGAGAAGCACCATAATCAATACAGCCTGCTATAATGTGAGAAGCACCATAACCAATACAGCCTGCTATAATGTTAGAAGCACCATAACCAATACAGCCTGCTATAATGTGAGAAGCACCATAACCAATACAGCCTGCTAAAATGGCTATAATGCGAGAAGCACCATAACCAATACAGCCTGCTATAATGGCTATAATGTGGGAAGCACCATAACCAATACAGCCTGCTAAAATGGCTATAATGTGAGAAGCACCATAACCAATACAGCCTGCTATAATGGTTATAATGTAAGGAGCACCATAACCAATACAGCCTGCTATAATGTGAGAAGCACCATAACCAATACAGCCTGCTATAATGGTTATAATGTGAGAAGCACCATAACCAATACAGCCTGCTATAATGGTTATAATGTGAGAAGCACCATAACCAATACAGCCTGCTATAAGGGTTATAATGTGAGAAGCGCCATAACCAATACAGCCTGCTATAATGTGAGAAGCACCATAACCAATACAGCCTGCTATAATGGTTATAATGTGAGAAGCACCATAACCAATACAGCCTGCTATAATGGATATAATGTGAGAAGCACCATAACCAATACAGCCTGCTATAATGGCTATAATGTGAGAAGCGCCATAACCAATACAGCCTGCTATAATGGTTATAATGTGAGAAGCGCCATAACCAATACAGCCTGCTATAATGGCTATAATGTGAGGAGCACCATAACCAATACAGCCTGCTATAATGGCTATAATGGGAGAAGCGCCATAACCAATACAGCCTGCTATAATGGCTATAATGGGAGAAGCGCCATAACCAATACAGCCTGCTATAATGGCTATAATGGGAGAAGCGCCATAACCAATACAGCCTGCTATAATGTGAGAAGCACCATAACCAATACAGCCTGCTATAATGGTTATAATGTGAGAAGCGCCATAACCAATACAGCCTGCTATAATGGCTATAATGTGAGAAGCGCCATAACCAATACAGCCTGCTATAATGGCTATAATGGGAGAAGCGCCATAACCAATACAGCCTGCTATAATGTGAGAAGCACCATAACCAATACAGCCTGCTATAATGGTTATAATGTGAGAAGCACCATAACCAATACAGCCTGCTATAATGTGAGAAGCACCATAACCAATACAGCCTGCTATAATGGCTATAATGTGAGAAGCACCATAACCAATACAGCCTGCTATAATGTGAGAAGCACCATAACCAATACAGCCTGCTATAATGGTTATAATGTGAGAAGCACCATAACCAATACAGCCTGCTATAATGGCTATAATGTGAGAAGCGCCATAACCAATACAGCCTGCTATAATGGCTATAATGTGAGGAGCACCATAACCAATACAGCCTGCTAAAAGGGTTATAATGTGAGAAGCACCATAACCTATACAGCCTGCTATAATGGTTATAATGTGAGAAGCGCCATAACCAATACAGCCTGCTATAATGGTTATAATGTGAGAAGCGCCATAACCAATACAGCCTGCTATAATGTGAGGAGCACCATAACCAATACAGCCTGCTATAATGTGAGGAGCACCATAACCAATACAGCCTGCTATAATGGCTATAATGTGAGAAGCACCATAACCAATACAGCCTGCTATAATGTGAGAAGCACCATAACCAATACAGCCTGCTATAATGGCTATAATGTGAGAAGCACCATAACCAATACAGCCTGCTATAATGGCTATAATGTGAGGAGCACCATAACCAATACAGCCTGCTAAAAGGGTTATAATGTGAGAAGCACCATAACCTATACAGCCTGCTATAATGGTTATAATGTGAGAAGCGCCATAACCAATACAGCCTGCTATAATGGTTATAATGTGAGAAGCGCCATAACCAATACAGCCTGCTATAATGTGAGGAGCACCATAACCAATACAGCCTGCTATAATGGCTATAATGTGAGGAGCACCATAACCAATACAGCCTGCTATAATGGCTATAATGTGGGAAGCACCATAACCAATACAGCCTGCTAAAATGGTTATAATGTGAGAAGCACCATAACCAATACAGCCTGCTATAATGGTTATAATGTAAGGAGCACCATAACCAATACAGCCTGCTATAATGTGAGAAGCACCATAACCAATACAGCCTGCTATAATGGTTATAATGTGAGAAGCACCATAACCAATACAGCCTGCTATAAGGGTTATAATGTGAGAAGCACCATAACCAATACAGCCTGCTATAATGGATATAATGTGAGAAGCACCATAACCAATACAGCCTGCTATAATGGCTATAATGTGAGAAGCGCCATAACCAATACAGCCTGCTATAATGGCTATAATGGGAGAAGCGCCATAACCAATACAGCCTGCTATAATGGCTATAATGTGAGAAGCGCCATAACCAATACAGCCTGCTATAATGTGAGAAGCACCATAACCAATACAGCCTGCTATAATGTGAGAAGCACCATAACCAATACAGCCTGCTATAATGGTTATAATGTGAGAAGCACCATAACCAATACAGCCTGCTATAAGGGTTATAATGTGAGAAGCACCATAACCAATACAGCCTGCTATAATGGTTATAATGTGAGAAGCACCATAACCAATACAGCCTGCTGTAATGGTTATAATGTGAGAAGCACCATAACCAATACAGCCTGCTATAATGGTTATAATGTGAGAAGCACCATAACCAATACAGTCTGCTATAATGGTTATAATGTGAGAAGCACCATAACCAATACAGCCTGCTGTAATGGTTATAATGTAAGGAACACCATAACCAATACAGCCTGCTATAATGTGAGAAGCACCATAACCAATACAGCCTGCTAAAAGGGTTATAATGTGAGAAGCACCATAACCAATACAGTCTGCTATAATGGTTATAATGTGAGAAGCGCCATAACCAATACAGCCTGCTATAATGGTTATAATGTGAGAAGCGCCATAACCAATACAGCCTGCTATAATGTGAGGAGCACCATAACCAATACAGCCTGCTATAATGGCTATAATGTGAGGAGCACCATAACCAATACAGCCTGCTATGATGGTTATAATGCGAGAAGCACCATAACCAATACAGCCTGCTATAATGGTTATAATGTGAGAAGCACCATAACCAATACAGCCTGCTATAATGGTTATAATGTGAAAAGCACATAACCTATACAGCCTGCTATAATGGTTATAATGTGAGAAGCACCATAACCAATACAGCCTGCTATAATGGTTATAATGTAAGGAGCACCATAACCAATACAGCCTGCTATAATGGATATAATGTGAGAAGTGCCATAACCAAAACAGCCTGCTATAATGTGAGGAGCACCATAACCAATACAGCCTGCTATGATGGTTATAATGCGAGAAGCACCATAACCAATACAGCCTGCTATAATGGTTATAATGTAAGGAGCACCATAACCAATACAGCCTGCTATAAGGGTTATAATGTGAGAAGCACCATAACCAATACAGTCTGCTATAATGGTTATAATGTGAGAAGCACCATAACCAATACAGCCTGCTATAATGTGAGGAGCACCATAACCAATACAGCCTGCTATAATGGTTATAATGTGAGAAGCGCCATAACCAATACAGCCTGCTATGATGGTTATAATGCGAGAAGCACCATAACCAATACAGCCTGCTATAATGGTTATAATGTAAGGAGCACCATAACCAATACAGCCTGCTATAATGTGAGGAGCACCATAACCAATACAGCCTGCTATAATGGCTATAATGTGAGAAGCGCCATAACCAATACAGCCTGCTATAATGGTTATAATGTGAGAAGCACCATCACCAATACAGCCTGCTATAATGGTTATAATGTGAGAAGCGCCATAACCAATACAGCCTGCTATAATGTGAGGAGCACCATAACCAATACAGCCTGCTATAATGTGAGAAGCACCATAACCAATACAGCCTGCTATAATGGCTATAATGTGAGAAGCGCCATAACCAATACAGCCTGCTATAATGGCTATAATGTGAGGAGCACCATAACCAATACAGCCTGCTATGATGGTTATAATGCGAGAAGCACCATAACCAATACAGCCTGCTATAATGGTTATAATGTAAGGAGCACCATAACCAATACAGCCTGCTATAATGGATATAATGTGAGAAGCGCCATAACCAAAACAGCCTGCTATAAGGGTTATAATGTAAGGAGCACCATAACCAATACAGCCTGCTATAATGGCTATAATGTGAGAAGCACCATAACCAATACAGCCTGCTATAATGTGAGAAGCACCATAACCAATACAGCCTGCTATGATGGTTATAATGTGAGAAGCACCATAACCAATACAGCCTGCTATAATGGTTATAATGTAAGGAGCACCATAACCAATACAGCCTGCTATAATGTGAGAAGCACCATAACCAATACAGCCTGCTATAATGTGAGAAGCACCATAACCAATACAGCCTGCTATAATGGTTATAATGTGAGAAGCACCATAACCAATACAGCCTGCTATAATGTGAGAAGCCCCATAACCAATACAGCCTGCTATAATGGCTATAATGTGAGAAGCACCATAACCAATACACCCTGCTATAATGGTTATAATGTGAGGAGCACCATAACCAATACAGCCTGCTATAATGGCTATAATGCGAGAAGCAGCATAACCGATACAGCCTGCTATAATGGCTATAATGCGAGAAGCAGCATAACCGATACAGCCTGCTATAATGTGAGAAGCACCATAACCAATACAGCCTGCTATAATGTGAGAAGCACCATAACCAATACAGCCTGCTATAATGTGAGAAGCACCATAACCAATACAGCCTGCTATAATGGCTATAATGCGAGAAGCAGCATAACCGATACAGCCTGCTATAATGTGAGAAGCACCATAACCTATACAGCCTGCTATAATGGTTATAATGTGAGAAGCACCATGGCTCGCCCTCTTACCTGGGTCCATACCAGGTGCCATGAAAGGCTGCACATTCACACTGGTTATTGTACTTGGAGTAACCTTTTTAAACCTGGTGTGAGAATAAGCAGAGTGAGTGGGCTCTGCCGCTGGCAATAAAAGGTCTATCCAGGCAAACTCTTTATTGAATTAAATAGAAATACCCAGCAAAGTGTAAAGACATCACTCACCGCCATCGTTCTTCAGGCGCAAGGTCTGATATATCCACCTTCAAGAAAGAGAGAGATTATTAGCATTCTGGCTGTGCGCTGTCAGGCTGTGTTCAGAATGTGACATTAAATGATATTAACCCTGTAATCAGTTAGCCCTATGCTTGCAAAAGTTGCAAAGCTGATCACCTAGTGGCAGATTCATTAAAATAAATACATTAACATGTATGAAATAGCTTAATGAATGAAGACAGCATTCCTAGAAGCAAATGCCCTTTGTTAAATGCCCCGCCACGCAAATATTAAATAATGCGACCCTTTACAAAGCACTCGCTTTGTGCCATGTCCTCCGCTCTGCCCGTGACCACCTCCTGTCCGTTGTCCGCACCCGTATGGCCAACTCGCGCTTGCAGGACTTCTCGCGGGCGGCTCCCTTCCTATGGAATAGCCTGCCTACCGCCATCAGACTCTCCCCTAGTCTTGCATCTAGAAGCGCCTTAAAACCCATCTCTTTAGGAAAGCTTATGACCTCCAAGACTAACCCCTACCTCACATACCTGTCTCTTGCCCTCTCCTATAGGGAAGCCCACCTTATTTGACTGCAAATTCCTGTCCTAATGTGTTTTACCCCCCCCCCCTTCTATAGAATGTAAGCTCGATTGAGCAGGGTCCTCTTCAACCTATTGTTCCTGTAAGTTTATTTGTAACTGTCCTATTTATAGTTAAATCCCCTCTCATAATATTGTAAAGCGCTACGGAATCTGTTGGCGCTATATAAATGGCAATAATAATATTTATAGCACACTATTACTTTAATATATACGTTATATCAACTAGCCATCAGCATGGAGATATAAACTACAAATATGGATCCAGACTTCAGGTGAGTATAAGATTTAATTTGTACATTTGCTGTCGAGTTTGCAAGCACAATGTATAGATTAAATGTTAGACTTACCAGAAGCACACCTTGCTATCCACATATTAAGCGACAAGGTCACTTTAAGATGCTGTAGAAAATTCAAACCCAGCGGGATTGAAGGCTGATCACACAGAGTCTCAGTATACTGTGCAATCAGATTAGGGGATGTTGAGAAGGGCTCGAGAGAGAAGAATTGGAAACTCAGTCCTATGGATACATGGACTCAAATAATAAAATGAAAATAAAACAAACATACAAAAGATAAACAACATAATTTGATGCAAAAGGGAACTTTGGAATCCAACAAACGGTCTCATCCGAGCAAGTCATACCTGACCGGCTAATATGAACGCCGAGCGTTAAGAGTCCGACTGCAGTTTACAACTACCCTACCCATAATGCAGCTAAAACCATTTCACTTCCTGTACTAGCACATTATTTAAATACGATTTCTCACATGTAATGATCAATATTAAATAACAAGGTGGGTTTGATGTAGATCACAAGTCAGGAGGACTCGATTGAATCATGATTTTTCATTGGAAAGACTCATTATTGCTGGCTGTTATAATCTATAATACTTGCAACCAGATGAAGATTTCATATTTAGGATAACTCTCCAGATTAATTTAACAGTTACGGTATATCAGAACGGATTTTGTTAAATACAATTAGAAATACATAGATAAGTAATGACAAAATTAGGTGAACTATCAACTAAAATAATCAAATGATTAGCATACACATTGTTGAACTTGGTTAAACAGCAATGTTTCTTTCCTAACTGAAATGGTTAAACAAAATAAAGTTAAAAAGATTGGGTATAAGGAGGGAGACATGTTATCTCTACAGACACAGGTTCAATTAACTTGGATTCATAGAATTTATTTACCAAAATATATAGCCTCATGCTACATAACTAATCCTGGTCTCATGCTGAATAAAAAAAACTATCCTTACACAGACTTTTCTTCCAAAAGCACTTTATTAAAACAAATCTGATTTAAATTAAATTATCCACCCTGTTAAAGAACGCCTTCTGTATTCAGCCTGTCAGAGGGTAAGATGGAGAGAGTTGGCACCAGTCTGTACCAGGACACGTGCTGTGATTTGATAGACTTTACAGATTAAACAGTGAGGTGCCAGGTTTGGGTCCAATCACTGGCCTCACCTCAGCCAAAGGGTCAATGTTTAGCGGAGTTACTGTGATTATGTCATGGCTACAAAGCATAGTACATGGCCATGCGTCATGGTGTAATATTCCTCTAATACATGGATTGGGGCCTTTTCTCTCAGACATTAGTTAGCATGACTTATAACGACATGATTTATAACCCACCAGCACTTTCTGCAGCGCTGTACAACACATAGTTCACAAATACCAGATGATCAACTTAAACCAATAGGAAAAAGAAGTGATCACATCCTGCTCACATCACCTTAAGGAAATGCAGTCAAAGTCACATTACCAAAGTGATCCAGGGACAGGCAGTGCGAGGGCCGGGTGATCCAGGGACAGGCAGTGCGAGGGCCGGGTGATCCAGGGACAGGCAGTGCGAGGGCCGGGTGATCCAGGGACAGGCAGTGCGAGGGCCGGGTGATCCAGGGACAGGCAGTGCGAGGGCCGGGTGATCCAGGGACAGGCAGTGCGAGGGCCGGGTGATCCAGGGACAGGCAGTGCGAGGGCCGGGTGATCCAGGGACAGGCAGTGCGAGGGCCGGGTGATCCAGGGACAGGCAGTGCGAGGGCCGGGTGATCCAGGGACAGGCAGTGCGAGGGCCGGGTGATCCAGGGACAGGCAGTGCGAGGGCCGGGTGATCCAGGGACAGGCAGTGCGAGGGCCGGGTGATCCAGGGACAGGCAGTGCGAGGGCCGGGTGATCCAGGGACAGGCAGTGCGAGGGCCGGGTGATCCAGGGACAGGCAGTGCGAGGGCCGGGTGATCCAGGGACAGGCAGTGCGAGGGCCGGGTGATCCAGGGACAGGCAGTGCGAGGGCCGGGTGATCCAGGGACAGGCAGTGCGAGGGCCGGGTGATGCAGGGACAGGCAGTGCGAGGGCCGGGTGATGCAGGGACAGGCAGTGCGAGGGCCGGGTGATGCAGGGACAGGCAGTGCGAGGGCCGGGTGATGCAGGGACAGGCAGTGCGAGGGCCGGGTGATGCAGGGACAGGCAGTGCGAGGGCCGGGTGATCCAGGGACAGGCAGTGCGAGGGCCGGGTGATCCAGGGACAGGCAGTGCGAGGGCCGGGTGATCCAGGGACAGGCAGTGCGAGGGCCGGGTGATCCAGGGACAGGCAGTGCGAGGGCCGGGTGATCCAGGGACAGGCAGTGCGAGGGCCGGGTGATCCAGGGACAGGCAGTGCGAGGGCCGGGTGATCCAGGGACAGGCAGTGCGAGGGCCGGGTGATCCAGGGACAGGCAGTGCGAGGGCAGGGTGATCAGCCTCACAAGGTGAATGCCAGAGTGTGAGATTTGTGTCCAACAAAGACCCTATCATGAGTCTCCAAAAATATATATGGGGTGAAATAAGAAAAACAGATACTGCACAAGGCGTGCAGCGTGCCGACGTCCCTGACGAGGTTTGCCCTGTTTGGGGATGTGAAGAAGACACCTGGTGGAGTGTATACAAAGCGTAAAACCAACAAAGTGGGACTGAAACAGAGGAAAGGTGAGTAAATCAATATATCTTACAATGAATAGATGTACAACAGAGTGTATTCAATGCATATGGGAGAAAGTTCACTTTTAGACACAATAGCAGCACTTGAACTATAGCCAAGTTGAAGAATGTATGTAATGTGACCTGAATTTACATATCCCACGCTGAACCTCCGCGATTCCTGCTTTAATAAAACCTAATGATTCAAAAGGAGCAATATATGAAAAATGGAAATCAAAGCAAACATGAAACATCCCGATCAGTGTGTGCCATGTTATCCCTTATTGTCTTTCTTTCATCCTCAATATTATAGATTGAAACGCTATAAAACAAACCCTGCACAGTCTCCCATCGTGACTTGTACCCCTGTAGTCACCCCCATTGCCATCCATGGAATGAATGGAATACCCCCATCACAAGAAAGGGAAGAGCCATTAATGGACAGAGGCACAGCCTCAGATCGTGACTTGTACCCCTGTAGTCACCCCCATTGCCACCCATGGGATGAATGGAATACCCCCATCACACTAAAGGGAAGAGACATAAGCTCCCACACTCACCCACAAGAAGAGGAGACATACTTTCCCAGAGGTGATAGTCCCTCCCATCTTCCCCTACACTGCACTGTGACAGTCCATGTGGAGGGGATGGAGTGTGCTGTACGAGGAATATCTCTGGCTATGGCAGTGGGGGATGGGACTGTCAGTAACAATATGGAAGATGGGGCTAGGGGTTCCGTTAATGGTTCCGGTAGGGAAGGCGATAGGTGCTGTCAGAGATCTTGGGGGGAGGGCATGTGATGCTGTCAGATCTTGGGGGGAGGGCATGTGATGCTGTCAGATCTTGGGGGGAGGGCATGTGATGCTGTCAGATCTTGGGGGGAGGGCATGTGATGCTGTCAGATCTTGGGGGGAGGGCATGTGATGCTGTCAGATCTTGGGGGGAGGGCATGTGATGCTGTCAGATCTTGGGGGGAGGGCATGTGATGCTGTCAGATCTTGGGGGAGGGGATGGGTGCTTCAGTGACACACAGTAAGGATGGGGCTGGGTGCTGTAAGTGACACACAGCGGGTGAGAGGTTAGGTGCTGCGAGTAACAAAGTGGGTGAGGGGCTGTCACTGACAGAGTGGGGGAGGGGCTGTCACTGACAGAGTGGGGGAGGGGCTGTCACTGACAGAGTGGGGGAGGGGCTGTCACTGACAGAGTGGGGGAGGGGCTGTCACTGACAGAGTGGGGGAGGGGCTGTCACTGACAGAGTGGGGGAGGGGCTGTCACTGACAGAGTGGGGGAGGGGCTGTCACTGACAGAGTGGGGGAGGGGCTGTCACTGACAGAGTGGGGGAGGGGCTGTCACTGACAGAGTGGGGGAGGGGCTGTCACTGACAGAGTGGGGGGAGGTGCAGTCAGTGACAGAGTGGGGGGGAGGTGCAGTCAGTGACAGAGTGGGGGGGAGGTGCAGTCAGTGACAGAGTGGGGGGGAGGTGCAGTCAGTGACAGAGTGGGGGGGAGGTGCAGTCAGTGACAGAGTGGGGGGAGGTGCAGTCAGTGAGAGTGGGGGGGAGGTGCAGTCAGTGAGAGTGGGGGGGAGGTGCAGTCAGTGAGAGTGGGGGGGAGGTGCAGTCAGTGAGAGTGGGGGGGAGGTGCAGTCAGTGACAGAGTGGGGGGGAGGTGCAGTCAGTGACAGAGTGGGGGGAGGTGCAGTCAGTGACAGAGTGGGGGGAGGTGCAGTCAGTGAAAGAGTGGGGGGGAGGTGCAGTCAGTGAAAGAGTGGGGGGGAGGTGCAGTCAGTGAAAGAGTGGGGGGGAGGTGCAGTCAGTGAAAGAGTGGGGGGGAGGTGCAGTCAGTGAAAGAGTGGGGGGGAGGTGCAGTCAGTGACAGAGTGGGGGAGGTGCAGTCAGTGACAGAGTGGGGGGAGGTGCAGTCAGTGACAGAGTGGGGGGGAGGTGCAGTCAGTGACACAGTGGGGGGGAGGTGCAGTCAGTGACACAGTGGGGGGGAGGTGCAGTCAGTGACACAGTGGGGGGGAGGTGCAGTCAGTGACACAGTGGGGGGGAGGTGCAGTCAGTGACACAGTGGGGGGGAGGTGCAGTCAGTGACACAGTGGAGGGGAGGTGCAGTCAGTGACACAGTGGGGGGGAGGTGCAGTCAGTGACACAGTGGGGGGGAGGTGCAGTCAGTGACACAGTGGGGGGGAGGTGCAGTCAGTGACACAGTGGGGGGGAGGTGCAGTCAGTGACACAGTGGGGGGGAGGTGCAGTCAGTGACACAGTGGGGGGGAGGTGCAGTCAGTGAAACAGTGGGGGGGAGGTGCAGTCAGTGACACAGTGGGGGAGGTGCAGTCAGTGACAGAGTGGGGGGAGGTGCAGTCAGTGACAGAATGGGGGGGAGGTGCAGTCAGTGACAGAATGGGGGGGAGGTGCAGTCAGTGACAGAATGGGGGGGAGGTGCAGTCAGTGACAGAATGGGGGCAGGTGCAGTCAGTGACAGAATGGGGGAGGTGCAGTCAGTGACAGAATGGGGGAGGTGCAGTCAGTGACAGAATGGGGGAGGTGCAGTCAGTGACAGAATGGGGGAGGTGCAGTCAGTGACAGAATGGGGGAGGTGCAGTCAGTGACAGAATGGGGGAGGTGCAGTCAGTGACAGAATGGGGGAGGTGCAGTCAGTGACAGAATGGGGGAGGTGCAGTCAGTGACAGAATGGGGGAGGTGCAGTCAGTGACAGAATGGGGGAGGTGCAGTCAGTGACAGAATGGGGGAGGTGCAGTCAGTGACAGAATGGGGGAGGTGCAGTCAGTGACAGAATGGGGGAGGTGCAGTCAGTGACAGAATGGGGGAGGTGCAGTCAGTGACAGAATGGGGGAGGTGCAGTCAGTGACAGAATGGGGGAGGTGCAGTCAGTGACAGAATGGGGGAGGTGCAGTCAGTGACAGAATGGGGGAGGTGCAGTCAGTGACAGAATGGGGGAGGTGCAGTCAGTGACAGAATGGGGGAGGTGCAGTCAGTGACAGAATGGGGAGGTGCAGTCAGTGACAGAATGGGGGGGGTGCAGTCAGTGACAGAATGGGGGAGGTGCAGTCAGTGACAGAATGGGGGGGTGCAGTCAGTGACAGAATGGGGGGGTGCAGTCAGTGACAGAATGGGGGGGTGCAGTCAGTGACAGAATGTGGGGGGTGCAGTCAGTGACAGAATGGGGGAGGTGCAGGCTGCTGTCAGTAACACACAGAGGGAGAAGTGCAGTCAATGAGAAAGGGGGGGAGAGGCTGGGTGCTGTCTGTGACACACAGTGGAGGAGGTGCAGTCAGTGACAGAGTGAGGGAGGGTGCAGTCAGTGACAGAGTGAGGGAGGGTGCAGTCAGTGACAGAGTGAGGGAGGGTGCAGTCAGTGACAGAGTGAGGGAGGGTGCAGTCAGTGACAGAGTGAGGGAGGGTGCAGTCAGTGACAGAGTGAGGGAGGGTGCAGTCAGTGACAGAGTGAGGGAGGGTGCAGTCAGTGACAGAGTGAGGGAGGGTGCAGTCAGTGACAGAGTGAGGGAGGGTGCAGTCAGTGACAGAGTGAGGGAGGGTGCAGTCAGTGACAGAGTGAGGGAGGGTGCAGTCAGTGACAGAGTGAGGGAGGGTGCAGTCAGTGACAGAGTGATCAGGGGAGTGCCACACAGTGCAACACGTGGAGGGGGAGGGGAGCTAGTGTCAGTGACACACGTGGGGGGGGGGACTGCTGTCAGTGACACCCGGGGGGCTGTCAGTGAGGGGGAGGGAGGGGCTGTCAGTGAGGGGGAGGGAGGGGGAGGGAGGGGCTGTCAGTGAGGGGGAGGGAGGGGCTGTCAGTGAGGGGGGGGGCTGTCAGTGAGGGGGGGGCTGTCAGTGAGGGGGGGGCTGTCAGTGAGGGGGGGGCTGTCAGTGAGGGGGGGCTGTCAGTGAGGGGGGGCTGTCAGTGAGGGGAAGGGAGGGGCTGTCAGTGAGGGGGGGGCTGTCAGTGAGGGGGGGAGGCTGTCAGTGAGGGGGGGGCTGTCAGTGAGGGGGGGGCTGTCAGTGAGGGGGGCTGTCAGTGAGGGGAAGGGAGGGGCTGTCAGTGAGGGGGGAGGGGCTGTCAGTGAGGGGGGAGGGGCTGTCAGTGAGGGGGGGGAGGCTGTCAGTGAGGGGGGAGGGAGGGGCTGTCAGTGAGGGGAAGGGAGGGGCTGTCAGTGAGGGGAAGGGAGGGGCTGTCAGTGAGGGGAAGGGAGGGGCTGTCAGTGAGGGGAAGGGAGGGGCTGTCAGTGAGGGGGGAGGGGCTGTCAGTGAGGGGGAGGGGCTGTCAGTGAGGGGAAGGGAGGGGCTGTCAGTGAGGGGGGAGGGGCTGTCAGTGAGGGGGAGGGGCTGTCAGTGAGGGGGGAGGGGCTGTCAGTGAGGGGGGGAGGCTGTCAGTGAGGGGGGGAGGCTGTCAGTGAGGGGGGGGCTGTCAGTGAGGGGGGGCTGTCAGTGAGGGGAAGGGAGGGGCTGTCAGTGAGGGGGGAGGGGCTGTCAGTGAGGGGGAGGGGCTGTCAGTGAGGGGGAGGGGCTGTCAGTGGGGGGGAGGGGCTGTCAGTGAGGGGGGAGGGGCTGTCAGTGAGGGGGAGGGGCTGTCAGTGAGGGGGGAGGGGCTGTCAGTGAGGGGGAGGGGCTGTCAGTGAGGGGGGAGGGGCTGTCAGTGAGGGGGAGGGTGTCAGTCACACACTGTGGCAGTGTCTGTATGAAGGTCTCTGTGATGCCGGTTAGTTTCCCCCGGATTCCCTGAGTGGGGGAGTTTGCTGTCACTCACACTCGGTGTCTCACTCACTCAGTGTCTCCTTACCTCCTCGGGCTCTCTGGCCCCGGCTGCTCCAACCTCCACCTCCAGCACAGCCGCCGCCATCTTGCGCCACGACAGCGGGTTCCGGGCCAGGTAACCAATCATTAGCCGGCATCCTGGCTCCACCAATCAGGGGGCGTGTTCCGGTATCCTGGCTTCTCCAATCAGCGGGCGCGCTGAGCCGTCCTGGCTCCACCAATCACAGTTAGGACAATGTAGTTTCGGCCATGTTGCTGCTCTCCCCTCAGTCCCAGCCCCGACGGCGGCCATCTTGGTACACCGAGTGTTACATCTCCCGGTATGCGGCTCATATTCAGGATTGGAGGCGATGGTTCAGTTTGTAACAGAGCGATCACCTCAATATAAACCGGAAATCTCGCCATTTCTGTGTAAAATAAACGTTTAATCAAAACTACAATTCCCTGCATGCCTGGCGGCAGCTCCTAGGCCACGCCCACCGTGACATCACGAGAGGGCGGGGTCTGGCTGTAGCGCGGGAACTAAAGTAAGAGACTGTAATAATATATAATAATATAATAATATTGAGTGATAGAGTATGTTTTTATTTCAGACTTGGACCCTTCATACATTTTGTATTAGTTGTGTAAATAACGGGCGTTGGTGCAATGTGATCAGCAATAGATTGCTGCTTGGAATTCTACACTCCCACCCACTACCCCCACCCACTGTCCCCACTACCCCCCTCCCACCCACTGTCCTCCCTCCCACTACCCTCCCAACCACTGTCCCCACTACCCCCCTCCCACCCACTGTCCTCCCTCCCACTACCCTCCCAACCACTGTCCCCACTACCCTCCCACTCAGTGTCCCCCCCACTCAGTGTGTCCCCCCCCACCCAGTGTCCCCCTCTCCCACTACCCTCCCACCCACTGTCCCCACTACCCTCCCTCCCACTGTCCCCACTACCCTCCCTCCCACTCAGTGTGTCCCCCCCACTCAGTGTCCCCCACTACCCTCCCTCCCACTCAGTGTGTCCCCCCCACTCAGTCTCCCACTACCCTCCCACTCACTGTCCCCCCTCCCACTCAGTGTGTTCCCTCCCACCCAGTGTCCCCCTCTCCCACTACCCACCCACTGTCCCCCCTCCCACTACCCTCCCAACCACTGTCCCCACTACCCCCCCTCCCACCCACTGTCCCCCCTCCCACTCAGTGTGTTCCCTCCCACCCAGTGTCCCCCTCTCCCACTACCCTCCCACCCGCTGCCCCCTCCCACTACCCTCCCAACCACTGTCCCCACTACCCCCCCACCCACTGTCCCCCCTCCCACTCAGTGTGTTCCCTCCCACACAGTGTCCCCCGCTCCCACTACCCTCCCACCCACTGTCCCCCCTCCCACTACCCTCCCTCCCACTCAGTGTGTCCCCCCCACCCAGTGTCCCCCTCTCCCACTACCCTCCCACCCACTGTCCCCCCTCCCACTACCCCCCTCCCAACCACTGTCCCCCCTCCCACTACCCCCCTCCCAACCACTGTCCCCCCTCCCACTCAGTGTGTTCCCTCCCACCCAGTGTCCCACTACCCACCCACTGTCCCCCCTCCCACTACCCTCCCTCCCACTCAGTGTGTGTCCCCCACCCACTACCCTCCCTCCCACTCAGTGTCCCCCCCCCACTCAGTGTGTTCCCCCCCACCCAGTGTCCCCACTGTCCCCCCCACCCACTGTCCACCCCTCCCACCCAGTGTCCCCCCCCCCACCCAGTGCCCCCTCCTTCCCACTGTCCATCCCCCTCCCACTCAGTGTCCCCCCCTCCCTCCCACTGTCCACGTCCCCCACTGTCCCTCCCCCACCCAGTGTCCCTCCCTCCCTTGTATAAGATTTATAGCATCCTCCTTATTTTTATAGAGATATTTTGCTAAAAAAAAAAGCTTTTAATTCGCAGATAGTTGAATGTTTCACTGGAGGGGATGTTAAATTCCTTCATAGTTTGGGTGAAAGGTTTAAGATTATTCTCCTCCATAATATCTTTAAATCCCCTCCCCTCATGTGACATCCATGAGTCTATTGTTATATATTCTAACATATCTGAGATGCTCATGAGTGACAGTGTGTCGATTTATTTTATTTCTAAGGCCTTTCTTATTTGTGAATTTCCCTCACTATCTCGTCAGCTCTCTAAGTACCGTATCTGGGATCTGCTGCGTGCCACAGTCCACAATAGTGAGGATACGTTTCCAACGCCAGTTTGAGCTTTTTCCATCTTATACCATGTTTTTACTTTGTATAAGCGTTATGTGAAATAGTCTGCTGGCCTGATAGCATTGAAAACATCTGGGCACCCCAAGCCTCCGTCCTGTCTTGCTCTAGCCAGTACTTTCATTTTTACTCGTTTTTTTCCCTCCTCGCCCCTCAAATATCTGGGTTATGTTAATACCCAGATATTTTAGCCTGTCTTTGTTTCCAGATAGATTTACTTAGTCTAAATCTATATATATCGTTCTACTATTTTGAAACTTAAATTTACAGTGAGAACGTCCTCTCTCACGATCTGTGTACATTGACATTTTCTCAGATTCCTTTATTAGACATTTAGGTTTTTGTTAATAATTGTTGTCTTATTTCAAATTTGTTTTCTTCACAAAACGTGTGTCGTGGATCAAATCAAGTGTTTGATAATTTTGTATATCTGCCCCTGTCCAAATTGTTAAATGAAATGCGTGCACGCTTCCCAAAGTAATTTCACACCGGACACAAGTTTCAGGTTAATGAAAAACTTGAGGAAAGTTTAATCCAGGGGGCCGGTATGCCCCTTATAAAGCCAGAATACATCATATGCATCATTATAGATAACAGAGGAAAACACATCGATAATTGGTTAGGTTTACTAAAGTTAATATTCTGTCCACAACAATGTGTGTTTATATATATATATAACAACATTAAAAGTTACATTTTAAAATATAATTTAACATAGGACAGTGTTCTCTCCCTTTCTATTTATATTTCTCAACTAGGGTTAACCCCTTCACTGCCCTAAGATCTGTTTTACATTAGCTTCCACCTCTTCTAATTTTGTCAAAAATAAATAAATGCTGTTTTATTTGGTGCATATATGTTGACTAATGTGAATAATTTATTGTTGACTTCACACATCAAGATAATATATCGCCCTTCTGGATCTAATTCTTGGAATTGAATAGTTAAGGAAACCTTCCTTGCCAACATGAATGCCACACCCCTTTCTTTATTGCTTTCTAAGTCTGTGCTTATAATTATGGGATATCTTGAAGAGTTTATTGTCTTTTCTTTAGCTTTTATCAAATGGGTTTCTTGAAGGGCACAAATTTGTACCTGATTTTTATTTTTAATCAGATAGTCTAAAATTATTGCATGGTGTATTTATCCCCCGAGCATTTATAGAAATCAACTTAATTTATGATTTCTTATTTTTTTGAGGCTCTCCCTCTCTCTGCAAGTGTTAGCATGAATATATATGAATATATATATATATATATATATATATACACCAAAAAAAAAACCACCTTTCTTTATTTGTATTAACATAGAAATAAGACGGGTTGATTCAGTACAATGGCATCAACCTAAAACAAGTATTGTGTACGGTGGCTAGCTCCCGCCATACCGTATCTCGAGTAACGAATCTCATCACGGTATCTCATTTCTGTGGGAATTGCATGCTGAGGGTAGTCGACCTATGGCGAGAGAGAGAGAGAGAGAATCTTACTGCATAGACACTCAGTGAGAGAGAGAATCTTACCGCATAGACACTCAGTGAGAGAGAGAGAGAGAGAGAGAGAATCTTACCGCATAGACACTCAGTGAGAGAGAGAATCTTACCGCATAGACACTCAGTGAGAGAGAGAGAGAGAGAGAATCTTACTGCATAGACACTCAGTGAGAGAGAGAGAGAGAGAGAGAATCTTACCGCATAGACACTCAGTGAGAGAGAGAGAATCTTACCGCATAGACACTCAGTGAGAGAGAGAGAATCTTACCGCATAGACACTCAGTGAGAGAGAGAGAGAGAATCTTACCGCATAGACACTCAGTGAGAGAGAGAATCTTACCGCATAGACACTCAGTGAGAGAGAGAGAGAATCTTACCGCATAGACACTCAGTGAGAGAGAGAATCTTACCGCATAGACACTCAGTGAGAGAGAGAGAGAGAGAGAGAGAATCTTACTGCATAGACACACAGTGAGAGAGAGAGAATCTTACCGCATAGACACTCAGTGAGAGAGAGAGAGAGAGAGAGAGAATCTTACCGCATAGACACTCAGTGAGAGAGAGAATCTTACCGCATAGACACAGTGAGAGAGAGAATCTTACTGCATAGACACTCAGTGAGAGAGAGAGAATCTTACTGCATAGACACTCCGTGAGAGAGAGAGAGAGAGAGAATCTTACCGCATAGACACTCCGTGAGAGAGAGAGAGAGAGAGAGAATCTTACCGCATAGACACACAGTGAGAGAGAGAGAATCTTACTGCATAGACACTCAGTGAGAGAGAGAGAGAGAGAATCTTACCGCATAGACACTCCGTGAGAGAGAGAGAGAGAGAGAGAATCTTACCGCATAGACACTCAGTGAGAGAGAGAGAATCTTACTGCATAGACACTCAGTGAGAGAGAATCTTACTGCATAGACACTCAGTGAGAGAGAGAGAGAGAGAGAGAATCTTACCGCATAGACACTCAGTGAGAGAGAGAGAGAGAATCTTACCGCATAGACACTCAGTGAGAGAGAGAATCTTACCGCATAGACACTCAGTGAGAGAGAGAGAGAGAATCTTACCGCTAGACACTCAGTGAGAGAGAGAGAGAATCTTACCGCATAGACACTCAGTGAGAGAGAGAGAGAATCTTACCCCATAGACACTCAGAGAGAGAGAGAGAGAGAGAATCTTACCGCATAGACACTCAGAGAGAGAGAGAGAGAGAGAGAGAATCTTACCGCATAGACACACAGTGAGAGAGAGAGAGAGAGAGAGAGAGAGAGAGAGAATCTTACCGCATAGAATGAGAAAAACAAGAGAGAAATCTGTCCTATAGCGCATATACAATTGTTCGGATTATGCAAACTAAACCAGTTAAAATATTAAACTTTATTAAATAGATAATTTAAATAATAAAATCGATAAATCAATATATACAGAAAAAAACTTAAACAGTGAGGTGAGACACACCAAAGTGAAAAAGTGTAAATCCCTAAATGGGTAACATAATGAGGCTATGCTGCCTAGAGGGTGCCTATAGTGGCAGTCCTGTCTACCTGACGAGGTATGTAATTACACTAGCTGCCGATCTAGCAGGGTGAAACTCTGATAGGAGAGCAAAATCAAATAGATTGCTACTGCAGCAAGACAGAGAGCCCAATCCTAATCGGCAACAAAAAGGCAATACTAGATAGCCACGTGTAGGGGTGGCAGCAAACCACTTCAGTACATCCAAATGCCACAAAGAGTTACAGAGTCTCTATAGAGTAAAACGAGCAAACATGTAATAGTGGACAGTGGAGGAACTGAAAAATCAAAGGAAAGTGAGTAATGTCACTCAAGCGATGCTGACTGAAGAGTACCACAGTGACACCGTAATTCAAATAATCGCACTACTTGCCGATAACTGAGAGTACAACTCTGGTAGAAGGCAATACTCGGTAGCTTGCTACTCCTAAACAGCAGAGAGATACCTTTTATCCGGCAACATTGTCGGGCGATACTAAGTAACCACGTGTGTCAGAGGCAGCAAGCGCTACAGTGAGTCCCAGCGCCACAAAGTATTACAGTAACTCTGCGCAGTAAATAGAGCAAGCATGTAATAGTGGGCTTAGGGGGGACTAAAATGTCACAGGGAAATTGATGATGTAGCACAAGCATACAGCTAGAGACAGGTTTCCCCGAAGTGCGTTAGCTTCCGTGCTAGTATAAGCAGTAATATGTCCTGCTTCCCATTCCCTCTCCTATAATGGTTACAATAAACCTCTATCCTGAATCCCGAAATGGTCTGCACCTAGTCACAGATGCCCGTGTATATGTATGTGCCACCCGAGACCAGATATTAGTAGAAAAGGAATGGTGCCTTCATGGGCACCAGGTATAGTAAAGTGGTTAGAGAAGAGGGTCTTTGAACCTTGTATTGGTAATGGGGGGGGGGGGGGGGGAAGATAACCCTGTCATTCATCAAATTCCCATTTGCAATAGAAGCCCTGGTCGGCAGTGACAATACCGTCCTAATCAGGGATACCCGTTCCACTCAGGAATCTTGTCTAGCGACTATAGTCAGTAACAACTACCCGTTGCTGTATGATAGCGCAAGTCATGGTAGTAGTCGGCAAGAAGACAGGAAAATTGACGCCTGAGGGACCGGAATGATAATGATAAATTCGGTAAGTATCTGATCCGAAGCTGGGATCAGATGGGCGTAGAAACAGTCTCTACAGACGAGAATGTCTCGCCCAGGTGTCTAGCCCGAGTCTTACCGCATAGACACTCAGTGAGAGGGAGAGAATCTTACCGCATAGACACTCAGTGAGAGAGACAGAATCTTACCGCATAGACACTCAGTGAGAGAGAGTATTTTTTGAAATTGGTCCGTTTATTTGAAATTACTTTTCTTAAGCTGCACTAATTATGTACACATTATGATTGCCAAAACTGTGAAGAAAAGTGTTGTTGTATTTTGTTTTAACCCCTTAAGTACTCTTACTTCTGAAGCGGTGTTCTAAAGGAGTTCCATAGCTGAAAAGAGACTTGTGTCCATCCAGTTCAGCCTTCCTCACATATGTTTTTGCGGTTGATCCAAAAGAAGGCAAAAAAAACCCAGTCTGAAGCTCTTCCAATTTTGCAACAAACTAGGAAAAAAAAAATCCTTCTTGACCCCAAAATAGCAGTCAGAAGTCTCCTTGGATCAAGCCGCTATTACCCCAGTAATTAGAAATTATATCCCTGTATGTTATGTTTTTGCAAGTATTTATCCAGTTGCAGTTTAAACATCTGTATAGACTCTGATAAAACCACCTCTTCAGGCAGAGAATTCCATATCCTTATTGCTCTTACTGTAAAAAAAAACAACCTTTTCTTTGCCTTAGATGAAATCTCCTTTCTTCCAACCTAAATGTGTGACCTCGTGTCCTATGTATAGCCCTGTTTATGAATAGATTTCCAAATAAAGGTTTGTACTGGCCCCGCATATATATTTGTATAATGTTATCATATCCCCTCTCAGGCGCCGTTTTTCCAAACTAAAGAGATTTCAATTTGTTAACCTTTCTTTATAACTAAAATGCTCCATTCCTTTTATCAATTTTGTAGCTTGTCTCTGCACTTTTTCTAGTGCCATTATATCTTTCTTTAGAACAGGTGCCCAAAATTGCACAGCATATTCAAGGTGTGGTCTTACCAGCTATTTATAAGGAGGCAAAATTATATTTTCATCTCGAGAATGTATGCCCCTATTTATACATGACAAAACCTTACTGGCCTTAGCAACAGCAGATTGACATTGCATATTGCTGCCTAATCTGTTAAGGGTGTAAAGTGCTTGTGCATTCTTAACCCCGAAGTGCATAACTTTGCATTTTTCTACGTTAAATTTCATCTGCCAAGTAGATCACAACCACTGTAACACCCTGATCTATACTTCTACTTACTTCTTCGTAGAATGCAATTAGGTTAGTTTGACATGACCTATGTTTCATAAAACCATGCTGATTATTTCTAATTACAGTTCTTCCCAATGAATTCCTGAATATTATCCCTTAATAGCCGTTCAAATATTTTCCCAGTCGCAATAGTTAAGCTCACAGGTCTATAATTTCCAGGCAAGGATTTTGAACCCTTTTTAAATATAGGAACAACATCTGCCTTCCTCCAATCCTCCGGTACAATACCTGAAACAAAAGAATCTTGAAAAATTTAAATACAGAGGTTCACTTATTTCCCCACTTAAGTACTTAAGTACTCGTGGGTGGATACCGTCAGAGCTTTATTTACATTAATTTTCTTTAATAGCTGTAGCACCTTGTCTCGAGTTATCCAATCACAAGTTATCTGCAAGTTTGTTGCAGCAATCGTTTGCTTATCTCTTGCCATAGGATCCTCATTAATATATACTGAAGAAAAGGTTATTTAAAATTTCTGCCTTTTCCTGATCTTCATTAACAGACCCAACTCTGTTTCCAGTGTACCTACACTTTCAATTTTTGTTTTTTTAGAATTGATGTACTTGGAAAAAAAAAATGTGGGGTTGGTTTTGCATTCTTTGGCTATCAATTTCTCATTTTCTAGTTTAGCCACTTTAATTGCCTTTTTGCAAGCGTTATTGGCTTCCTTATATCTTATATAGGATGCCTCTGATTTGTCCGATTTAAATGCCCTTTTCTTATTTTTAATCTCTTGTTTTACTTCTCCACTAAGCCACATTGGTTTCAATTTGTTTCTTTTATATTTATTACCCAATGGTACATACTGAGAAATGTACCTTTCTAATATTTGTTTGAATAGTTTCCATTTATCCTCAGTGTTTTTATCACTAGGGAGTTTATGCCAGTTGATATGTTGTAGAGCTGCCCTAATCTTATTAAAATTGGCTTTTTTTAAATTATAAGTTTTAGTATACCCCACGTGCTTTTACTTTTTAGAGCTTATTTAGAAAGTTACCATATTGTGATCACTATTTCCCAAATGCTCCCCTACTTGAATGTTGGTTAAAAGATCAACATTGTTTGTGATAACGCGATCCAGACAAGCATCCTTTCTAGTTGGTCCTTGTACCAGTTGTGACATAAAGGTGTCATTTAACACATTCAAAAACCTGATTCCCCTTGCTGAAGTACTAGTCCCCTATCCCAATTTCTGTCCGGGTAATTAGAATCTCCAATAATTAACGTGTTACCTCAATTTGCAGCTTTCCCAATTTGCTCTAACAGCAGTTCTTCCTCATTAATATTTACATTTGGTGGTTTATAACATATCCCAACCAATAACGTATTTCCCTTTGTTTGCCCCAAGCAGATATCTACCCATAAAGCCTCCACATTTTCCTCGTCACACTCCACAAGCTTTGGCTTTAACTTATGGTTGACATACAAACATACCCCACCACCCTTCTTGTTTTTTTTAACCAAACTTCAACGTATGTTAAATGTCTCTGAATAAAGGTGGAAGAGGAAAAACAAAAAGGGGAAAGCTAGTGGTACTGCTATACAAACAGATGTCCACTGGGGGCTGCTGTCCTATATGTAGGATAGAGAGTCTTAAACCCACTAAATATACAGATAAGAGAAATAGTGTAGGGACTGTGCTCTAACTAAACACAAATGGCCTTTCTCTGTGAATAGAAATCTTAACAGTCTGTATCTTAAAACCCCATATAGTGTGCAGAATAGTCTCTGGTAGATCCACCAATATGCACTACAAAATAAACTGGAACAATAGGGAGGGAAGGACAAAGAGTACTGCTGATAGCGTAGTAACGTTAAACATCATGTCATTGGTACAGTTACCAATGACCTCCAGGTATCTCTGCTGTTCCCTGGATTCGGCATTTCGGTGATTGGTGTGTAGTGCAATGTTTGTGTTACTCTGCTTTGCCGGTTCGCTCCAGTCTCAAAAGTCTTTGCTGCATTTCTATTTTTTTTCTTTTCGTTACAAAAACAATAACAATAACAATAGCTTTAACAATAGCTATAGTAGTGTTAAATGATCTCTCCTTTTAAAAGCCAGCACATGCATGATGCAGTGAGGGCCGTGGGGTGGTGCCCTCCACCCTGATGGTCTAATTGTCTTCCTGATCAGGGTTAAATTTAATAAAACAAGTATACAGGGTGAATCATACCCGCATTCTATAGGGTTTCTACAGAAACTTCTTTGATGTGTTGTAAGTAATATGATTAACCTTAACTGAATTATTCAGGATTTTCATTAGTGGCTCTAAATAAAGTTGGAAAACAATTTTTGGTGATTGTCTCTCTAAATAAAGTTGGAAGAGAGCGAAAAAAAGATGTGAAATGGTTTTGGCCGAATTGGAATGAAAAGAGACAAATAGAAATCCAGCAAAGACTTTCGAGACTGCAGTGAACCGGCAAAGCAGAGTAACAAAAACATTGCACTACACACGATCCACCTAAACGCCAAATCCGAGGAACAACAGAGAGACCTGGAAGTTAGTGGTTACTGGAACAATTGTGACAATGTGAGAGTAAATCGTTAACATTTTATGTGAAAGTTTTAATAAAAATATAGTGATTTTTTTTTTAATGCTTTGTTTTTGCTGTGCAGGTGGTTACAGGGTTTCAACAGATGCCACAACAGCGTATTGCAAGATTAACACACGTTAGGCAGTGGCATGAAAATTCACACATTTTTCAACATTTTTATCCCGCTTAGCTAAACGGTTATATCGTCATAGTAAAAGTAAATGAAACAGGTGAAAACAATTAATGTTTAACAGTGCTAGGTTAGCTATGTTAATGTAATTATAATAAAAATAACATGCTTTCGTGTTTCAGAATTATAATATATGTGGAACAGGTTTGTTACAGACTGAGCTATTTTCCTGTTTGGCTGTCCCATGGCGTAGGTGTAAACCTGTTATGTAAAGTTAAGGTAGGCAACGCCAGTGAGATTGCGCAGTGCCAGTCTCTGGTGAACCGCTTACAAATATAGTTGCCTAAAGCAAGAGTAAATAAAATAAATAGCTAGTCACAGGCTAAACATGCTGAGTGTAACTACTAACAGGCAGGTCTAAGCAATGCAAGACAAGACATAGTCAAAGATGCGTGGAGACCAATGTAAGGATCCTGACTGGGATGCATACAACTCAGGTTCGATCCCAGCCAGACCCAAATACACAATATTGTGTAAAACCCAATGATGATCCTGACACAGAGATACAGAGTAAGGACAGTGCCCATCACACAGGGCACAGAGATACAGAGTAAGGACAGTGCCCATCACACAGGGCACAGAGTAAGGACAGTGCCCATCACACAGGGCACAGAGTAAGGACAGTGCCCATCACACAGGGCACAGAGTAAGGACAGTGCCCATCACACAGGGCACATATATACAGAGTAAGGACAGTGCCCATCACACAGGGCACTGAGATACAGAGTTAGGACAGTGCCCGTCACACAGGGGGCACAGAGATACATAGTAAGGGAGATGCCCATCACACAGGACACCAAGATACAGAGTTAGGACAGTACCCATCACACAGGGCACAGAGTAAGGACAGTGCCCATCACACAGAGATACAGAGTAAGGGAAATGCCCATCGCACAGGGCACTATGATACAGTGAAAAAAAAAGACAACTGCCGATCCAACGGCATAGAAATGAAACTGCTTTGTTAATTCGGCAGTCTGATATTAGTTTAGAGAGGCACTGAGGCTAGTGGTGTTGTGCAGAGAGGCACTGAGGCTAGTGGTGTTGTGCAGAGAGGCTTGAAGACTATGGTGAGGCCTAATAGAAAGCAGTTGTTGTTGGGGGATTCCATCATAAGAGGTGTGGAGATGGACAATGGTGGTCTTGTGAGGTGTCTTCCCGGAGCTACTGCTCACAGAGACAGGAGACGTATCTGTAATATTGTTAAGTGAGCAAAGCAGGAAGGGGAATTGGATGTACTTGTCCATTTAGGGACAAATGACTTGGCTTGCAATGAGGTTTCAGAGGTTAAGGAAGTTTTTAGTGTTTTTGCCAATGATATACGGCAGGTTGCTTCCACACTGTCATTCTCTGAAGTTCTGCCTGTGCATAACACTCAGAACGACAGGCGGATGCGTATTAGGGACTTTAACTTGTGGCTTGGTGAATGGTGTCGGGAGCAAGGATTTGGCTTTATTGCTCATGGTAGCTCTGTTTGGAATGGAAATAAACTGTACAAAAAAGATGGTTTGCATCTTTCTCAAAAGGGAACAAATGTTCTCAGTGAGCAGTTCAGAGGTTTTGCTAGGCTGTTTTTAAACTAGGAGGGGGGGGCAAAAGGGTGATAAAACATCAATCCAATTGTCCCCCAAAACAAGGACAGAAGGTGCCTGTAGCAAGTGTGTTAAAAAATGATAAGCTTAGAGTCATGTCTACAAATGCTCGCAGTTTAGGGAATAAGATCCATGAACTTGTGGCAATAATGGCAACTGATAGTGTAGATTTAGTCGCTGTTACTGAGACATGGTATAATGAGAAAAATGACTGGGACATAGCAATACCAGGGTACTCTTTATATAGAAAAGACAGGGAACGCAAGAAAGGGGGAGGGGTGGCCCTGTATGTAAAGGATAGCATAAAATCTAGCCTAATAAAGGTAAGTGAGGCGAACATAGAGTCCGTTTGGGTTACGTTAGAATTTGGTAATCACACAGTAACTCGTGTAGGTGTGATTTATAGGCCCCCAGGACAAATTGAAGAGTTAGATAATCTACTAGTTGAAGAAATAGCTAAAATGACAATGAAGGGGGAAGTTATCATCATGGGTGACTTTAATCTTCCTGATGTGAATTGGAAAACAAAAATAGCTACTTGTGCCAGGAGCACACATATTCTAAACTCCCTACTGGGATTGTCTCTAAAACAAGTCGTTGAGGAGCCAACTCGTAAAGAGGCCATACTAGATTTAGTGTTAACAAATGGAGATTTGGTATCAGATATTACTGTAGGTGAAAGTTTAGGATCCAGTGATCATCAGTCAGTGTGGTTTAATATAAGAACAGTGACTGAGTCACACCACACAAAAACAAAAGTTTTAGACTTTAGAAAAACAGACTTTTCTAAAATTAGAATATGTGTAAAGGAGTCATTATCAGACTGGAGCAATTTATATGGAGTCCAAAAAAAATGGGATTATTTAAAAGCTGCACTACTGAAGGCAACAGAAAATTGCAGTAAAAGCAAAAAATTCAAGAAACCACTGTGGTACTCCGCAGATGTGGCCAAAATAGTAAAAAACAAAAAGTTAGCATTTAGTAATTATAAAAAAACCCAGAGTGAGGAAGACAGAATGACCTATAAGATTAGGCAGAAAGAGGCTAAGCAAGTTATACGAGCTTCCAAATCCCACACAGAAGAGAAAATAGCACAGTCAGTGAAAAAGGGGGACAAAACTTTTTTTAGATACATAAATGAGAAAAGAAAAGTAAAACAAGGATTAGTTAGATTAAAAACAAAAGAATGAAGGTATGTAGAAGAGGATACAGGTCTAGCTGATTGCCTCAATGAATATTTTTGTTCGGTATTTACAGATGAAAATGAAGGAAAGGGACCTCAGTTAAGAAAAAGGATAAATGAGTCATTTATTACACGTGAGTTTACAGAGGAAGAGGTTCTATTTCAACTGTCAAAAGTAAAGACAAATAAGTCAATGGGACCTGATGGAATACACCCAAAGCTATTAAAAGAGCTTAGTGGTGTACTAGCAAAACCATTAACAGATTTATTTAACCAATCATTGATAACAGGAGTAGTCCCAGAAGATTGGAAGTTAGCGAATGTTGTGCCCATTCACAAGAAAGGTAATAGGGAGGAGTCGGGCAACTATAGGCCAGTAAGCCTTACTTCAGTAGTGGGGAAAGTGATGGAAACCATGTTAAAGGATAGGATTGTTGAACATCTAAAAACACATGGATTTCAAGACCAGAGACAACATGGGTTTACTTCAGGGAGATCATGCCAAACTAATCTTATTGATTTTTTTGATTGGGTAACTAAAATTATAGATCAGGGTGGTGCAGTAGACATTGCTTACCTAGATTTCAGTAAGGCTTTTGACACTGTTGCACATAGAAGGCTTATCAATAAACTACAATCTTTGAGTTTGGATTCCAATATTGTTGAATGGGTAAGGCAGTGGCTGAGTGACAGGCAACAGAGGGTTGTAGTCAATGGAGTATATTCGAAGCTTGGGCTTGTCACCAGTGGGGTACCTCAGGGATCTGTACTTGGACCCATTCTCTTTAATATTTTTATTAGTGATATTGCAGAAGGTCTTGATGGTAAGGTGTGTCTTTTTGCGGATGATACTAAGATATGTAACAGGGTTGAAGTTCCAGGAGGGATAAGCCAAATGGAAAATGATTTAGGTAAACTAGAAAAATGGTCAGAGTTGTGGCAACTGACATTTAATGTGGATAAGTGCAAGATAATGCATCTTGGACGTAAAAACCCTCAACATCTGAGGAAAGGGATTTAGGGGTGATTATTTCTGATGACTTAAAGGTAGGCAGACAATGTAATAGAGCAGCAGGAAATGCTAGCAGAATGCTTGGTTGTATAGGGAGAGGTATTAGCAGTAGAAAGAGGGAAGTGCTCATGCCATTGTACAGAACACTGGTGAGACCCCACTTGGAGTACTGTACACAGTACTGGAGACCCTATCTTCAGAAGGATATTGATACCTTAGAGAGAGTTCAAAGAAGGGCTACTAAACTGGTTCATGGATTGCAGGATAAAACTTACCAGGAAAGGTTAAAGGATCTTAACATGTATAGCTTGGAGGAAAGACGAGACAGGGGGGATATGATAGAAACATTTAAATACATAAAGGGAATCAACACAGTAAAGGAGGAGACTATATTTAAAAGAAGAAAAACTACCACAACCAGAGGACATAGTCTTAAATTAGAGGGACAAAGGTTTAAAAATAATATCAGGAAGTATTACTTTACTGAGAGGGTAGTGGATGCATGGAATAGCCTTCCAGCTGAAGTGGTAGAGGTTAACACAGTAAAGGAGTTTAAGCATGCGTGGGATAGGCATAAGGCTATCCTAACTATAAGATAAGGCCAGGGACTAATGAAAGTATTTAGAAAACTGGGCAGACTAGATGGGCCGAATGGTTCTTATCTGCCGTCACATTCTATGTTTCTATTTCTAAGTTATATTGGTCACAGTTCAATAAGGACACATGCTGCGAGGGGAGTATCTGGGCTGTGGGTTGTTGCCAGCGGTGACAATGTCCCATAAGGTGTGTGACATTTTTAATGTTGTTTTACCATCAGCAGTCCTCTTTGTCCTTCCTTCCATATTATAAGATTATATTTTGTCATGTATATTGGTGGATCTACCAGCGACTATTCTACACACTATATGGGGTTTTAAGATACAGACTGTTATTATTATATAATGTCTTACTTACCTTCAGAATTCTTCTGAAAGGCTAAATAAATATTATTATGATCCACTGCTACTATTAAAAGGAACATTATAGCGTTAGGAATACATTTAGCACTCTCCTACCTATGTTGGTGTCCACACACCCTTACTGTAGTTTAACAAGTAGTTTTTACTTATCTTACATCCTCCATGTTGGCAACTCCCTGGCTGAGAGCATCAGTCTAGATAATCTCACCCAATCCAGTGCTTCCTGTAGGGAAGCATTGAAAGGCTAGTGTGCACGCAGTTCAAAATGCTGAGCCCAACAAATGCTCTCAATGAGAGTTTAGCTGCAGAAATCTATCAGGCACTAGAGTCATGTTAAAGTGGCGTTAAATCACTTTATGCAGCCTTAGTCACACATCCCTGCATTTGACTTACACAGCCTTCCTAAACACTTCCTGTGACGGACCCTGCGTCAATCGATGCTCCCAGTGCTTACCAAGGACCATCAGCACCGCACCAGACACCATAAGCACTGCAGGTCCCACGAACTGCCGCAGCTTGGTTGGGGTCTCGCCGTCCTCCACCCACCCTGGACCCAAGACCAGGACCCAGCTTCCAGTGGGTAGGCCTCTCCTAGTCCAGAGTGTTGCAGGAACAAGCTCACTGATTATAGCCCAGGGAAGTATACAGAGTATAGCAATCCCCCAGTATAGATGCAGCCTTTTCCCCCACACGAGACAAGGCTCCATGTTGAGGGTAAAACCGGAACTCAGGAGATCTGAGGGTTTATTGTCTTTTATACAGTTTTCCCCACAAGGTTACCACCCATGTGGACCACAGGACACAAAGTCACAAGACAGTATCTTACATGCAGACACTCCCATACAGTGTACACACAATCCCTCCCTTCTGCTTGTGATACAATTAACCCCTTCTCGACCGTTGACGAACAATTTCCATCATTTACTAAAGTTAACCCCAGATCGTGTCAATCGCGGGGTTAACGCTCACCCGGTCTGCCTCGGTATCCGAGGCAGACAGGGAGCACTGGATCGCGCTGCCCCTGCAGCAGTTATCGCTCTGACAGGTTGTCAGAGCGAGCACATGTGCTGCAGGGACTTACCATTCGCATCCCTGCGCTTTCGGGTTCATTGTGAAGTACAGGGAGACTGATCAATGATGATCCTCTTGTCCCTTTGCAAAAAAAAAAAAATTATAATAATTAAGTTAAATCCCACCCCCCCTTTCCCCTGCTTTAATAAAATTAACCCCTTCAGTGCCAATTGATCACTGACTATGATACCGGAGAAACTGACGGAAGCCAAGCACAGAGAGATGGACACAGGTTTCTTCAGGAAGGAAGAGATTCTTTATTGGATCACCGATCGGGACTCAGAGGGACTAGCGTCACCAAAATACAGCAAAGTCTGAGTCCTGAATACATAGAGTACATTCCTTATATAGCACTGTAGCTCCTCCCACAATTAACTACACCCACACATACCCTTAACCTATTTAATGAATAGAGTCTAAACTCATCCATCCGGTCTAACCACGTGGCTCATCTGATACAAAGGAGAGGGACGCGTAATTCCAGTTCTTACATTCCTGCACCTGGTCAGTACAGTGATGACAGTATCTTAGCTACGTGTAATTAACTAACTGATACTACAAACACATATACATACATATGCCTTGTGGCAATCTTAGCCTGCTAAACTTGTATTTTACTGGAATTACATCACATTCCCCCCTTTGATGCCTCTGATATTTCACAATTACTTGAGGCATCACTTAACCTTGGTTTGCATATACCTCAGGTTACCATGAACCAGACCAGACTTATCTTATGATGTGAATCTTCAACATTCATCTTCTTGCATTGGTTCTCCCTGATCTAGAGCCTTATACTTATATATCGCCATTATCTGTGCAGCAGCCTTCCTCTCTGCTATACTTCCTATCAGGCTTTGCACAGACCTAACTACTAAGGGTATAAGACACGGTAGGAGTAGACACAACAGTAAAATCAGTAGGACTCCACCTACCACTGCCTTAAGCCCTCCAAACCACTCATACCAGCTACCAAACCAACTACTTGGATTGTACCCTTTCCATACCTGAGTAGGCACATGCGCTAGTTTAACCATATGGCTAGTAAGCTCAGCTATTGCTTGCCCTTCGTCATCTATTTGAAGACAGCAATTACTTAGGTTAAACTTCCCACATACACCTCCCTCTACTGCCAAAAGGTAATCCAAGGCTAATCTATTTTGGTAGACTGCTGTCCTCATCCTGATGTTATGCTTCGCTAGAAGATTGAGCGCTTGTGATGTCTCATTTGTGATAATCTCAACCACCGCCTGTAATCTTATAATACGGTTGAGCATATAAATAGGGGTTCTATAACCAAAGGTACCATCCTCAGCCCACGTGGCTGGCCCATAGTAATCTATAATACGCTGGGGAGGCCATTCATCATCTTCCCAGGCGCCTATCTCTATGGGTCCCCTTTTCTTCCTATGATTCACATCATACACTTTAACACCTAAAGTCTCACCTGTTTCAATCGGTAACAAGAAGAAGGATGGTTTGAGCATACCCAACACACATGCCCCTTCCCAGTCCTGTGGCAGCTCCGAATAGGCTTTCTTACCACAGATCCAGTACAAATTTGCTGGGGCTCTCCAAGTAGATGTGATGGATAGATCAAACCACACATCCTTTAAATTGGCATATCTAGCAAACGGGTTAGATGGTTCTGAGACATTTGAAGCCGACCACCAAGTTGTATTCTTTGTATCATCATCATAAGCTTTTTGCCCTAGACAAGTTAATTCTCCTACAGAAGTATTATACATTATTCCTTTCCTTGCTATGCAAACATAACCTATGATGGAGGTCTTTAATCTCCACTCAGATTTACCTCTAACACTCATATGATAATCGGCTTGTGTAGATATTAATTGGTCAACTGCCTCAGAACCGGACATTACCTCCTTTGCTTCCCAAGGCCATTGGTCTCCCATGTTAGTACCTCCACACACATAGCAGTTGGTAACATTAAGACTACCGGCAATACTTTCAGCTAAATCGATGAACAGGTTTTTAGCATTATGGGGGATCTTATTATCTATACTCATCTCTTCGTAAAAGGAATGGTATACTTGATGAGTCTGGGAGGATACCGTATCAGTCTCTATTCCTATAAACAATAATGTCCCAGGATCTAAACCCGTCCCGTATATTTGAAACCCAAATAAATTTCCATACTTATCTAAGAACTTGTCGGGGTTATTAATGAGTATATGGACTGGGTTGCATTCCATAGACTTACAATAAGGGCTAGTCGGCAACTTAGTCACTATCATGTCTTTGTCTACTGTCTGTCCCCAAGTTGCCCACCCCACACAAGACCAATATGGGCAAAAGTTATAATCTCTATTTGGGCATCTAGGACTTACATATTTATTTTTGCTACTGGGACAAATATATTTATCGTTAGACCCATACGTCCTCTCCCATCTAAGATCCCCACATACATTCCACGGCTTTCTACCACTCGATATCGCTTTACACGCATCAAATAGCAGAACACCCGAAGAATGTACGGATTCTAACACCGTTTTATTAATTAGGGTCCCCTGAGGATCTCCATTCCTGAGAGTCAACCAAATTGTACGAGGCTGATACTCCGGACTGAAGCACTTAGGTTCTCCTACTCCTAAATGGCACACACTATAATCTATATTTAAGTATCTACATCTCGATACATCTCCTTTACATTCGTATTGTGAATGCCAAATTAGGGTTTGGGAAATATGGTTACCTGTTCTCGTAGTCTTAATGCATACCTCACAGCTAGGAGTGTCGGTACCTCTACCTTCCTGAATATAAAAACACATATAAATAAACACTATCAAAAGCACATCTTTCGCCGTCATCCTCAGTCTTCGTCCGTGCGATGGCGCCTCAGCTTCCAGGATGTGAGGGGCTGCAGGGAATGGAGTTCTGCTCATCTTCACAGGTGTCCCTTCGAGACTTTCCTGGCTTATACACTATGTGATGGTAAGCGGACAGGCTTTATTATGGCCTTCTCACTCACACCTGTAACAATAAAATTTGTAATCCACAATAATTCCTCGTTACTCCGACTGAGTAGTGCGTTTTAACCGGATCTTGCAGGGATTCTCTGGATCTGCTGTAACTTGCCAAGAATCGACTGCTGCTGGTTTAACCCTGGAGTGATGTATCCACGGAGTCACTTCTGCTACTTTTATTGCTGTAGGGGTAGACAAAAGAACAACATAAGGACCTCTCCACTTGGGCCCTAACGGTACATTATTCCACTCTTTAATCCACACTTGATCTCCTGGATGATAACTATGAACAGGGGGATAAATATTCACAGGTAATCTATCTTGTACCCATTTCTGTACCTCCTCCATAGTCTTACCCAACTCTACAACCTGCTGCCGGGTAATTCCTTCTCCCAACTGACTCAAGTCCCCCCTTAAGTTACCAAGTACGGGAGGTGGTCGCCCATACATGATTTCAAAAGGAGAGAGGCCCATCCTTCTGGTAGGGGTACTGCGGATTCGCAATAAAGCTATGGGTAAGAGAACGTTCCACTTAAGTTGGGTTTCCTGACACATTTTAGCCAACTGGTTCTTTATAGTTCTATTCATTCTCTCTACCTTACCAGAACTCTGGGGTCTATATGCAGTATGAAGCCTCCACTTTATACCAAGCATATGAGTCAGTTGTTGTAGGCACTGGTGAACAAAAGCTGGACCATTGTCCGATCCTATAGAACAGGGTAGTCCATATCGGGGTATTATTTCTCGTAGCAGGAATCTCACAACTTCTCCTGCTTTCTCTGTACGAGTAGGACATGCTTCTACCCAGCCTGAATAGGTGCACACAATTACCAGCAGGTAACGATGTCCACCCGATTTAGGCATCACTGTAAAGTCTATTTGTAGATCGGACATGGGGAGTCCCCCCATAAACTGAACTCCTGGTGGCTTTACTGGTCCTTGTCTTGCATTATTCTTAGCACACGTTACACATCTGCGTACAATGGCCTGAGTCAAGTTGGACAATCTTGGTATGTAGAAATGTTTTCTAAGAGATTCTTCAGTACTGTCTCTCCCAGAATGTGTCCCGTTGTAATAATTTTGGACAATTTCTACCGCTAGCGATGCTGGTATAACTATTCTTCCATCTTCTAGCTGATACCACTTGTTCTCCAGATACTTTCCCGGTTCAGTCTTTAACCACTCCTCTTCTTGAGCTGTATAAACTGGAGTCCATTGGGACAGTGGAGTTGGTATAAGAGCAGCTATATGCCCTACATACTCCTGTCTTCCTGATTCAGCAGCACGCTTAGCTGCACTATCTGCCATCCGATTTCCCTTGGTTACATCACCATCTCCTCTCAGATGCGCTCGACAATGTATGATACCGACTTCTTTCGGCTCCCACACTGCTTCCAATAGTTGTAGGATTTCAGCTGCGTACTTGATTTCTTTGCCTTCTGAATTCAGTAGTCCTCTTTCTTTATACAAAGCTCCGTGGGCATGAGTGGTTAAAAACGCATACTTAGAGTCCGTATAGATATTTACTCTTAAACCTTCAGCCAATTGTAACGCTCGTGTTAGTGCTATTAATTCTGCCTTTTGTGCTGATGTTCCTTTCGCCAGTGGCCGAGCTTCTATCACCTTGTCTATTGTTGTCACTGCATATCCTGCATAGCGGATCCCTTCTTTCACATAACTACTGCCGTCGGTGTAATATTGAACATCGGGGTTCTGGATGGGAAAATCACGAAGATCTGGTCTACTTGAGAATACTTCATCCATTACTTCCAAACAATCATGTTGACTTTCAGTAGGTTGTGGCAAAAGGGTAGCTGGATTTAAGGTGTTTACAGTCTCTAAATGCACTCTTGGGTTTTCACACAACATTGCTTGATACTTGGTCATACGGCTATTACTAAACCAATGATTTCCTTTGTAATCCAACAACGTCTGTACTGCATGTGGGACTCGTACATAAAGTTCTTGACCCAGAGTGAGTTTATCGGCTTCAGCTACTAGCAGGGCGGCTGCAGCTACGGCTCTTAGACAAGGTGGAAGTCCGCTGGCCACTGCATCCAGTTGCTTAGACATGTAGGCAACAGGTCTTTGCCATGATCCCAAGTACTGTGTCAATACTCCCACAGCCATTCTTCTTTGCTCGTGTACATATAAGTAGAATGGTCGTGTGTGATCAGGTAGACCTAATGCTGGGGCACTCATCAAAGCCTTCTTCACATCTTCAAATGCCGTTTGCTGTTCTTGGGTCCATAAGAAGGGGTCGTGCTCTGTACCTTTGATAGCTGCGTACAGAGGTTTTGCTAGTATCGCATAACTGGGAATCCATATCCTACAGAAGCCTGCTGCCCCCAAGAATTCTCGCACTTGTCTTCTATTCTTGGGTATTGGTATTTGGCAGACAGCTTCTTTTCTCTCTGGCCCCATAATTCTTTGACCTTCAGAGATATGGAATCCTAGATACTTGACAGTTGGCAAACACAACTGAGCCTTCTTTCTAGACACCTTGTATCCTGCCTTCCAGAGAATGTGTAGTAGATCGTGCGTTGCTTGCTGACAGATTTCTTTTGTAACTGCTGCTATCAACAAGTCATCTACATATTGTAACAATACACACTCTCCTGGGATGGACTCGAAATCCAATAGATCTTGACTTAGGGCTGAACCAAATAGGGTAGGTGAATTTTTAAACCCTTGGGGCAGTCTTGTCCAAGTCATTTGGCGTTTTGAGCCCGTTACAGCGTTCTCCCATTGGAAAGCGAAAATACATTGACTTTCTGCGGCAATTCGGAGGCAAAAGAAGGCATCTTTGAGATCTAAGACTGTGAAGTAAGTAGCCCCGCCCGGAATTAAAGCAAGCAGGTTATATGGATTGGGTACAACTGGATGTATGCTAACAACCGCATCATTGACTGCTCTTAAGTCCTGCACAGGTCGATACTCATCTGTGCCGGGCTTTTGAACAGGCAGCAATGGGGTGTTCCAGGGGGAAGTACAGAATTTTAGGATACCATACCGTATGAACTTATCCAGATAGGATTGGATGTTCTTCTTAGCCTTCTGCGGAATGTGATATTGTCTTAGGCTCACTGGATAAACCCCATGTTTCAGTTCAATTTTTATTGGTGGAATATTGCGGGCCAGTCCTGGTGGGTTGTTCTCTGCCCAAACTCCTGGTATGTTAAACAATGTCTCATCACTCCTAGGGTTTTGGCTAGTCAACACTGTATAAAGTCGCCACTCTTCTTCCTTTGGTACGGATAAAGTCATAATACCTGAAGGTCCATTAAACTTTAAAGATGTTGTTCCATCTGGTAGGAACGTAATCTGCGCTTGTAATTTGGATAGCATATCACGTCCCAGCAATTGGACTGGACATTCAGGCATATAAAGGAATTGGTGTTTTACTACGTGGCCTCCCAATGTACAGAGTCGACTTTTAAGAACCGGTCTTTCAGCACTTCTTCCAGTTGCTCCTATCACAGTAATAGTCCTTCCAGATGGAGGAGCAACTAGATTAGTCACCACTGAATGTTCAGCACCAGTGTCGATCATGAACGCACTCCTTTTCCCCCCTATTGATACATCGACCATAGGCTCCGCTCGACCAAGGGGGATGGAGCCCGGTCGGTATCAATAGTCCTCCATGACCGTGTCAGCCAATCCTACAAAGTCCCTACCTTCTCTATCGCGAGACCTTTGCGCTGCTGGAATATACCTGTCTTCCCTAACACTTCCTCTGTTCCCATTACTCCCTCTATAACCATTACTCCCTCCGGGACCTCCTCTACCTCTCACTCTGCCTCTAAAGTTTCCGTAGCCTGCCCTGGGTTGGTCTCTCTCGTACTGCTCTCTTTGCGGACATTCGTTCCTCCAATGCCCTTCTTCCTTGCAATACGCACACTGATCCCTACTCAAAGGCTCCCTACTCCATCTATTATTGCTTCTATCTGGGCCCCGTTTATCTACGCCTGCGATCGCTACCGCTAGCATATCAGCCTTTTTACGCATCTTGCGCTCCTCCTCTTTCTTGCTTTCTGTTTCCCTATTCATATAGACCTTATTAGCTACCTCCATTAGTTGGGAGATTGACATACCTGCAAACCCTTCTAACTTTTGTAGCTTGCGCTTAATATCTCCGTAAGCTTGGCTGACAAAGGCGGAGTTAACCATTCGGGAATTGTCTGCGTCTTCCGGATTAAAGGGGGTGTACAAGCGGTTAGCCTCCAATAATCGGTCATAAAAGACACTGGGCGCTTCATCGCTTTTCTGGATCACCTCAACTGTCTTCGACATGTTAATGGCTTTCTTTCCTCCGGCTTTCATGCCAGCAATTATAGCGTCTCTATAGGCTCTGAGTTGAACCATATCAGCACCATTTACGTTCCAATCGGGATCAGTGTTGGGATAATGTGTTGCGGCCCATGCTGCTGGATTAGCTTGGTTCAAAGCACGGGCTCTATCCTCTAATGCTTTAATGGCTGCTTGATTTATTCTTGTCCTTTCCTCATTGTTAAATAAAGTCATTAATAACTGCTGGCAATCAGCCCATGTCGGATTATGTGTCTGTACTATTGAGGTGAACAGATCAGTCATGGCTTGTGGTTTCTCAGTATACGAGGAATTATGGGTCTTCCAGTTTAAAAGGTCGGTAGTGGTGAAAGGGACATATACGAAGACAGGGTCAGCGTGTGCCATTTGACCTGCGGCATCGATATAAGCTGACCCGGGATTTAAGCGAAGAGGCATCTGATAGTGCTTTAATTGTTGGGCACCAGTCAACTGTCGGGTTTGGATGGGGCTACGTAGGGAAGCGTCAGTCATGGGTTCCGGTCGGGGAGATATAGGGTATGGGGATGTGGGAGGTTGGTTTTGGGAAAAGGTAGTGAATAGAACACTTCGGGCCGAGCTAGATGAAGCTTGACCGGAAGTCTGAAGTGGCGCCAAATCAGGATATTCGTTTCTAATGGGGGTGGGTTCTGGTTCCGGAAGGGGAGATTTAGTACGAGGGGGGGTGGATCCTGTACTGGAGGAGGAAGCGGAAGTGGATGAGGGTAATGAGGGAAGGGTTACAGGACTTCCTGTATTTGCGTCACTTCCTCTTACCGGAAAGTAAGGGGGCGGCAAAGGGATCTCGGACTCAGGGGGCGTGTCCAAAATGGGCCTAACACCAGCCCTAGTGGACGAACAAGTCCTAGCTACCATGAGGCGACACTGTTCCTCGTGGCATGTCCGGAGCCATTTTGGCGAGTCATTTACGGCCTGTCTCCAACAATCAATATAAGGAAACTGGCCGTAAAGTTCAGGCCTACCTGATACAGCCACGTGTAAGCGCTGTACCAGAGTTGGATCCAAACTGCCACGTGGCGGCCATGCCGCAACCAAAGTAGGCCACTCCCTAGTGCACAAAGTGACCAAACGTACAGGGGACATCTTAACCCCAAAATCACAAACTTTGAATCCCTTTTTAAAATTCTTAACCATACATCCTAAGGGATCCGGAATCGTTGACTGCGACGCACCCATATTTAACAGTGGAACGTCGTCGACAACGATTACTATACACGCGTACTATTCAACAGTCACACCCGTTTCCTCTGGCAACAGCACCACGTGGTACGGTTACCAAGTGAAACGTACACAATAACAATAAACACTCAGGGAATTCCCGTACACACACAGCTGCTACACCAGTCACTATATAATCAATATTATGCCCTTTGGCGTAACTACACAGTCACCCACGCTATAATTCTCTATATACGAATTACCCGTCTATAACACACCCCAGTAACATCGTCTTTTACAAATAGCGGTTACAGTACGGTTAGCATAGGTCAAAGCACAAGTTAAGGTCACAATACAATTATTAGTGGTTATGGTGTTAAACATGCAATGGACGACAATGATTAGTACTTATTATATAATGTCAGTAAATATACAGGGTTATGGTACCGTGCACTATAATACAGCAACACACTATTAACACTCTCGCTAGACGGCTGAGCTCGCGCTATCTAACAAGATATACACTTTACTAAAACAATCGTTAACACATTTACAATTCCCAACTAAACTATTGGCCAGTACCTTGAATGGACTACCTAAAACTATATACACCCGTTTTGGTTAGCCACACTGCCCAATCACCACATATATAGCGAGCTAGAGAACCGAATTTACACAGGCGCCTCTTAGTCGTACTATCAAAAGTCTAGTGGGTTCCAAATTTACACGCCTTCCCACTTAGCCCAGATAGGATGAGAACTAGCGAACCGAATTTACACAGGCGCCGCTTAGTCTCCCGGTCCCTCCGACCTAGCGAACGTAATATACACCCTAGAACGCTAGTCTAGACAAGACACCGGTGTCCGGCTAGGGCTATTTACACCAGGACCCCGCCTGACTAACCAAATCAAACGGTCTGACTAAAGAGCGTTCGATCGAGCGGTGCGCCTTCGCTCCTTCCCTCCGACAGAGGGGGCAGATACAGATTCAAAAACCCCTTTGGGCCTACCGCACAATCGGTATACCCCTAGCGGGTCCTGCCGTCTAAAACAGCAGTTATCTTACCTCCTCGTTCCTGAACCTGAGTTCACACTCATCGACGGGGACACCCCAGCACTTCTCACGTAGAGGCCGATGATCTCCTGGACAACAGACCAGTGGCGCCGAGACGAAGGGAGGTCCACGCAGAAGTTCAGGGGTGCAGCCGTAGAGAACGTGGGCAAAGATAGACCGTCTCACGCCTCTGCCTCTCAGCTACCGTTGAACGATGAGCTTCCCGGCCAATGCACCAAATGATACCGGAGAAACTGACGGAAGCCAAGCACAGAGAGATGGACACAGGTTTCTTCAGGAAGGAAGAGATTCTTTATTGGATCACCGATCGGGACTCAGAGGGACTAGCGTCACCAAAATACAGCAAAGTCTGAGTCCTGAATACATAGAGTACATTCCTTATATAGCACTGTAGCTCCTCCCACAATTAACTACACCCACACATACCCTTAACCTATTTAATGAATAGAGTCTAAACTCATCCATCCGGTCTAACCACGTGGCTCATCTGATACAAAGGAGAGGGACGCGTAATTCCAGTTCTTACATTCCTGCACCTGGTCAGTACAGTGATGACAGTATCTTAGCTACGTGTAATTAACTAACTGATACTACAAACACATATACATACATATGCCTTGTGGCAATCTTAGCCTGCTAAACTTGTATTTTACTGGAATTACATCACAACTACAGTGATCAATTGGCAGGGATTAAATTTTACTACTTTTTTTTTTTTTTTAACCCTCAGGGGTTAAATTTTATTAATTTAAATATTTAAAAATTATATATTTAGCTGGATGGGAGGGGTGGAAGTTAGTGGGGAATTTGGTGTTAGGCTAACTAGGGGTTAACGTTAAAAAAAAAGTTTTACAAAGTTAAAAAAAAAATGTTTTAGTAATGTTTAAGTAAAAAAAAAAAAAAACACCCCCCTTTACCCAGTCCAAATAAAATTGAATTTAACCCTCAGGGGTTTAATTTATTTAATTATTTTATAATTATATATTTTGCTAGCTGGGGTGGGTGGGATTTATGGGAACGTGGGGAATTTACGGTTAGTGCTGCTGACTGCTAGTTAGGGGATAACGGTAAAAGAAAAGTTTCTAAAAAACATTAAGTGTAAAAAAAAAAGTTAAAGTTTAAAAACATTTAATAAGTTAAAAAAGTTTAAAACTAGTTTTACAAAGTAAAAAATGTTTTACAAAGTAAAATAAAAAAGATGCTCATTACCACTACACTTGGAACATACTAGCGAAAGAATGATCCCACGCTAAGGTTCAAAATATGCCTTTTGAAATACCCTGGGATGTGTTCTTTAAGAAATGGTATGCTTTATGGTGTAGCTGGAATATGTAGCCTGCTCAAGTGCTCCAAAGTGGGACATGGACGCATCAAAACCCTCCATGAAAATTCACACTTAAAAACCTGAACTGGTCACGTTTCTCTTACTGCACTGTAACTTCACAAAATAGTGTCTAGGTCATAAATTGTGCATATTGTGTTCCAGAAGATGTAACTGTGCATAATTTGTGGATTTGTATGACAGTGGTACATATCAAGTATAAGAAATACTCAGCAAAAATGCAACATACATGTAAAAATGCAATTCCCCCCCCCCCCCCTCACCACAAACATTGACAAATTGTTAAAAAAAATGGTGACATGTTAAAGGGACACTCCAGGCACCCAGACCACTTCTGCCCATTGGAGTGGTCTGGGTGCCAACTCCCACTACCCTTAACCCTGCAAGTGTAATTATTGCAGGTTTTTTTTTTTTTTTATAAACTGCAATAATTACCTTGCAGGGTTAACTCCACCTCTAGCGGCTGTCTACTAGACAGCCACTAGAGGCCACTTCCTGCTCTATAGCACAGGAAACCTGTGCTAGAGCGTCGCTGGACGTCCTCACGCTGTGTGAGGACCTCCAGCATTGCTCAAATCCCCATAGGAAAGCATTGAAATTATTTTTCAATGCTTTCCTATGGGGAGCGCTAATGCGCATGCGTGGCATTGCCGCGCATGCGCATTAGGTCTCCTCGGCCGGTGGGCGGGATCAGTCTCGCCCACCGGCCGACGCAATGGAGAGGAGGAGCGTCGCGGAGGAGGAGACAGCGGCGAGGGACATTGCCGCTGCCTCAGGTAAGTGACTGAAGTGGTTTTCACCCCTTCAGTACCTGGGGATTGGTGGGTGGGAGGGAGAGGGACCTTGGGTGGGAGGGAGAGGGACGTATTGTTTTCCTGGCACTGGAGATTCCCTTTAAGGCACAATATACACCATATAAGATACCCTGGGGTGTCTGCTTTATCAAATGAAAGCCCTTTGTGGCGTTATTCGAACAGTCACACTGCTATAATACCCTAAAATGAGACATAGGCCCATCAAATCCATCTACGAAAATTCTAACTATAGAAACTGAAATATCCTTGTCTCTTATACGGTATTGTGGCTTCATAGAATAGTGCCAAAGGCATACAATGGGGGTATCGTTATACTCAGCAGATGTAGCTGAACACAATATGGGGTTCTGTGCAGGAATAGCACACACCAGCTTTACGAAATATACATTACAAAAACCTTGTTATATGTGTATATGCCAAAATAGAGAAAAAACAATTTTACTCCAATATTTAGCAGAGATTGGCGATGAAATGGTTACGTAAAAAGTGTCAAACTAACCTTAGGTAAATAGCCTTTGATGTCTACTTTATATAAATATATACTATTGTGTGGCAATTTTGTTTTCTGTGATGGCTACGAAACCTATAAGACAAACATACCAACTTCTAAAATGGTTTCATATTGAAATTGTATTTTAGTCCTTTTATTTTGTGACCTGTAACTTTCAAAATAAGCTGAAATCTTGTACATATTATGTACTCTATAAATCAAGACACAAATGAATTGTAGATTATGCTAGCTTTAGTGTACCTATAATCTTAATTTTATTAATGACAGGAGGCGAGTATTTGCTTAAGTCTCTCTTTACTAGAACTCCACAGCAGCACAGAAAAACAACCAATCAGAAAAAAGTTAGGTACTATAAAACTCCCCTCCCCATGCATCATTTCCTCTTTCAAGCTGCGATAAAACAGAACGAAAAACAGAAAAAATAATGGGGAAGAAACAAAGTCCTAGATACAATGAATATGACAATGTCCGCCATCCGAGAAGAGCTGTCAAACCAGATAGTGTTGATGGACTGTAAACTGAAACGAGAGAAAAACAGAATCGAAAGGGTTGGTTAGCCAATGAAATGTACTCCGAACCAAACATGTAGGCACCCAGTGTAACAACCAAATTTACCTTAATATGAGATATCCCAACCCTACATATGAAAAACAGACATAAGAAACAAGTGACAGGTAGCAGAGACAACAAGCAGAGTTGCATACGTACCTGATAATCTAAACTATTAACATTGAACAAGGGAGGGATAAGAATGGGTGGGAAATACTCGCCTCCTGTCATTAATAAAATTAAGATTATAGGTACACTAAAGCTAGCATAATCTACAATTTTATAACATGACAGGAGGCTTCGTATTTGCTGTTTCAACGCTCAATTCACCAATCCAACGCTGTTTGTGTCGCTGGTACCTATTCCAGGAGATATCAGAGCAATCCCAATTGGACTTAACAACTGCGATAAACGACAGAAGACGGATCAATGAAGATGCCAGCCGACGAAGTATCTCAAACGCGGAAAAAAACACCCTACGCCGATAGATCCATTGTAAGTGGTGTTGCGACCTGTTTCCTAGCAGTCGGTCCAAGGGCTGGCAATCTGACCTATCAGCCATTTTCCTGTAGTTGTAAAAAGTCGAAGGTCATTTGCGGACTTAGGGTCGCAAGAAGCAAAACTGCCACCACGTCTCAACTCTTGATCTGTAAGGTGGCTCCTCCGATCGTGCCAGGGTCATCCGGCAATGTGGCCTTGCAGGTAGATCTCCAATCTCAAGGAATGCGCCTAAGTCCACCACCAATATCACAATAGAACCGAGTAGGATCTTTCGTTCCCTCCTGACCTACCCGGTGAGATGTTTCATCCGAGAATAAGTTAGTATGCAGGCAAGGGTGTGGTCAAACCAGCCGTATCCTAAGTGATTCCAATATTCCAAATGGACTGTGTAATCCTCGGCTGCGGTAGAGAAAAGACTCCCAAAGGATGTCCATTCAGGGTTCCGAACAGAACTTGTGTGGATGAACGGTGGTCGACTATTCTGGGAATAGAGAATCCCAGAGATATTCAAAGGGATGGAGTAGACCCTAGGACAAGGAATGTGAGTTTGAAATTGAAGTCAAAGTCTCCCTATAGAGGGGTACCTCCCTTCTTTGCTTGCGTTCTCCACTGCGCAGGCAAGGCGTAAAGTCCCTTCGCTCATGACAGGCGACTCCAGAGAGCAGATATAGTGAAAAAAGAAGAAGGGTCCAGCTTCAGCCGTCCGAAACATGTGTCGTCCTGTTAGAGAATGTCGGCAGCTCTGTCTGAGTCTGCTACCATCCTGAGCCGTACTCCAGCGGTAGGACGTGAACCGACTTTGGTGTCTGTGTAGGAGTTGGGGCACACCAGGTACCTCCATAGAGACTCGTAGGTCTCCTTGACGGTAGTTGAAAAAGTGGGTTAGTGCGAATCCAAAACAAGACGGCTCCCGTGAGGAATATATAGAGTATAGATGGAAGGCCCACCATCTGCGAACCCTGTTCACCAGGTATGTGCTCCGAGGAGATGGGGCAGTACTGCCATCTTATCCCAAGATCGTAATGACCGGGGAACTCAAGACAACCGGGGTTTCCGGTCATGCCATGCGAACCATGCATACGGTTTACCTTCAGACCGGGTAGTAGGCCTTCTCTAGTCTTGTTACCCGAGCAAGGCAGTGCCCGTCTGCTCCATGAAGGTGTCCGTATCTGTCATCTTGATATGAGAGAAACTGTCTGCGCAGTTTGTTCGTAATGGTCTGGGTATCCAAAACTGAAAGCACTTCTCAGTCTTATGTGGTACAGAATATACCAAACCCTGTACTCTCGTACTACCTGAGGCTCATCCATTAGCCATACCATCTCCAGGAGTGTGTGTAAATAAGTGGGAGTCTCCCCCTGTATACCTCTGTGGGTATTTCTCGCGTGTGGTACAGAGGTCCGGATCTAGTCGATCCATTACCGGAGATAAAATAGAGGGCTCCAGTCTAAATATGTATATCTTGCATGACCAGGCCGTCCTCCATAACGAAATCAGTAGCACCTACGTCAGATCTAATTGAATGCAGGAGGGACGCCCCTCTATGTAGTCATCGATGTCTTGTGTGATGAGCAAATGGTCGGCACTGTAGAGTGTCGAGTGTATGAGAGAGCCGCGCTCTCTACATATGTGATCGATTAACGTGATAGCGTCCGGCTGATAGCCTGAGCGGGCCGCGCCCATTAATAACCAAACGGTCCAGTCTACCTCCGTGACCGGTTCTCACTATGAGAATGTGTCCTCCAAACATGTCCTCTGTATCCAGCACAATATCTGGCCGAGGTTGAGGGAGGGCTGCGCCCTCTAATAACAAATCAGTGTCCGGTCCTGTATCTGAGAGTGGTTCGCTCTCTGTTCCTGAAAATAAAGTATCCCTGGATCGAGATGACGGAGGGCCGCACCCTCCTGTGGTCCAAACTAGAGTCCCAAGAGACTCAGGGTGACCAATTGTAGGGTACACCAAAATACTAATATCAGCATAAGGCTGATGGCAATCTAGGGAAAAACAACAATGAGAAAGAAAACTACCAACTGACCGCCCGGATCCCGTGCGCGCGCGCGGGGTCCAGGATGACCGTTGGTAGCCGGAGGAAAGCTGGAGACGTTCTCCGCAATCCACAAGCGCCCGGGAGGTCGGAAGAGGTCAAGTCAGGCCTCTCGACGACCCGAGCGAAAGGAAAAAGAAGTCCCGAAAAACGAAAAAATAACGTAGATAAGAGAAAAATACGTAAATTCCATCTCAGATAGAAGGCAAATAGCAGGCCGGAAGGTAAGACAGGTAAGCCCCACTGAACAGAGCCAGGAGCTAACCTAACGCAGGAAAAAACTACCGATACCTCTAAGGATACCGGGAAGCAGATACGGAGGTAGATGTAAAAGACAAGGAAAACACTGCGTTCTCCTGTAGGTGTCTGAGCATCGATCCTTGCCTGTGCGAAGTCCTCCTTGGAGATGTATGACCGGGTCCTGATAAGAAACCCTGTCCTTCAGGCATGAGGTTTAGGGCCTTCACCCTACCCACCATATTCAGATGGCCGTACACAGGTGTCCTCTTGGGTAGTATGGCGAAGGTGCTTGTCTGGACACCTGCCAATATCCCTGTCACTGGTGGGCACTGGCATTTCCTCAGTGACATTCCCCCAGGTCTGCGGCCTAAAAGGGGTTCGGCACCAATAGAGTAGGCCCGTCAGAAGGGCACAGGCCCAGCAGGCCAAACGAATGGACACGGGATAGTTGGCCAAGCAAATTGGCACGGACATAGCAGGCCATACAGATAGGCACCGACATAGCAGGCCATACAGATAAGCACCGACATAGCAGGCCATACAGATCGGCACCGACATAGCAGGCCATACAGATCGGCACCGACATAGCAGGCCATACGGATAGGCACCGACATAGCAGGCCATACGGATAGGCACCGACATAGCAGGCCATACGGATAGGCACCGACATAGCAGGCCATACGGATAGGCACCGACATAGCAGGCCATGCAGATAGGCACCGACATACCAGGCCATGCAGATAGGCACCGACATAGCAGGCCATGCAGATAGGCACCGACATAGCAGGCCATGCAGATAGGCACCGACATAGCAAGCCGTTTAAATGGGCACAGACACAGCAGGCCTTTAAATGGGCACAGACATAGCAGGCCGTTCTTATGGGCACAGACATAGCAGGCCGTTCTTATGGGCACAGACATAGCAGGCCGTTCTTATGGGCACAGACATAGCAGGCCGTTCTTATGGGCACAGACATAGCAGGCCGTTCTTATGGGCACAGACATAGCAGGCCGTTCTTATGGGCACAGACATAGCAGGCCGTTCTTATGGGCACAGACACAGCAGGCCGTTCTAATGGGCACAGACATAGCAGGCCGTTCTAATGGGCACAGACATAGCAGGCCAATCAATGGGGCACAGACATAGCAGGCCAATCCTGGGTTGTGTATTATTATTATGACATTATTATTAATATGTTATTTATATAGCGCAATCCAATTCCGCAGCGCTTTACAATGGGTATTGAATGAGTAATGGGGACCTCTGAGTTGGGTAGAGTTCCCAACAAATCGTAGATCCTCAGAGCATCCTGTGACATAGGGCCCCCAGACTCCAACCCTTTAGACAGCATAATACTGTGTTAATAACATATAACTGGGACTAGCAGTCCCTAAATGCCCAGCAGGCAATAGCGGTATCACAATTGTAATAGGTATAAACTGAAAATGTTCCAGTGAAAACTGCGTCCATAGAAACGTGACGTAGTGAGCAATACGTAACTGGGAATAGGGTATGCGCATGGGCATGCAGACCAGTCAGATTTCTACATCCATAGTATGCATCATCAGCATGCTGCCAGAAGGTTATATTACCCATGGTATAACATCAGGAATAGGGCAAAAATAATAGTCCAATTCTACAAGTCACAGAATCTGATGGAATTGAATCAGTGTCAGCATGGACTGGTCTCCCATACCAGTTTGAGCCATAGCCAGGTCTGCTTAGCTTTGTAGATATGCCATGTACAGAGCATAGCATGCTAGAGGAGTCTCCTCTCTGACTCCAGAGATGGATAGGCACTTATCTACTGACTATAAGCCTATTCACCAAATAACACTTGTTACTCGGCAATAAGCAGGTATCCCCTATTTGTAATAGAAACAAAAACCAACTGGTTAGCAGAAAAACGAATTCTGCTTATCCTTGAGCTCACTGGCAGACTGGCTCTGTATGCATAATGTTACAGAGCCAGAATGCCAGAGAGGAGAACACTGCGGTCCGGCTGGAGGGGGGGATGTGAGTAGGTGCACCCCCCTCTCGCCGGTCGGCTGCACGTGGCTCCAAAGAAGCCGGCCGCGGCGAGGCGGCCACGTGTGTGAGCTGACCCGGCCGCCGGGTACTCGCATCTGACCGCGAGTAACCCCGGGCGCCGGCATGCTCACACTGGAGCTCGGGGAGACAGAAAAGGCAGCCAAACGGCTAGTCTCCTGCCTCCCCGGGCAGAGCGCCCGTAGCCCGCGGGGGCTGATAGGAGGGCGCTAGGGAGTGGGGGGGGGGGAAGGGAAGAGGGGCAAAACCAAAAGGATCCCCAGGAAACCCCCCTAAAGGAAACATCCCCAAAAACAGGGGGAGCAATGAGGAAAAAAACGGGCAGAAGCCCAAAGCCACTAAAAAACAAACTGTAAAATATATAAATAATAAATATAAAAATACAGTATATATACATATATAAACAAGAAACATATGACTAAATCTAAAAACCGTAAATATATAAAAGGAAAATAATTATAAAAATATATAATAAATAACTAAATACAGAAATAAACCTAAAATATATAAAAGGAAAATAATATTATATATATAACTAAATACAGTATATACATATAAAATATATAAAAATAAATACACAATATGATAACTGAATAATATAAATATAAATCATAAATAAGTCAAAATAAATCCCAAAGCCACCCACTAGAAGCAGGAGGCAGTGGTACTCTGACCTGTACTGTCTGCAGAGCAGCAAAGAAAGAGGAAATGATGCATGGGGAGGGGAGTTTTATAGTACCTAACTTTTTTCTGATTGGTTGTTTTTCTGTGCTGCTGTGGAGTTCTAGTAAAGAGAGACTTAAGCAAATACGAAGCCTCCTGTCATGTTATAAAATTTATTTTGAATTATGTTTCAAATAAAAAAAACACCGCAGAAATGTAAAAACAGCCCTGGTCCTTTACAGTAAGAAAATTGAAAAATGGTCTGGTCACTAAGGGGTTAAAGTTACAGAGCAGGAGATAAAAACTCCTAAAGCAAGTTAACATCTGATTGGAAATGACATTTTTTTTTTCATACAGGCTGTGTCAGAGCCAGGGGAGGTGTGACTAAGGCTGCTTAACCCCTTATGACCGGAGGGCGTACTATTACGTCCTTTTAAAAGCGGCTCTAAACGCCGCAGGGCGTAATAGTACGCCCTCCGGTTTTTAGTAACTTACCCGGTCGCCGGCGGTCCCACGCCGGCGATCGCGGTTGGGGGGACTCCCAGGGAGCCCCCCGCGGCAGATCTTCCTCCTCCGGTCCCTCCCGGTCATGTGAGAGTGAGGTCCTTGCGAGGACCTCACAATCACATGGCCGGTATAGCTGGCTCAGGCATTGCCAGCAGGGGGACCAACTGTAATGACAGTTGGTCCCCCTGCTGGCTGGAAATAAAATTTAAATAAGTTAAACAAGTGTAAAAAAAAAAAATATATATACTTAGATCATATATATATATATATATTATATATATGATCTAAGTATATATATATATATATATATATATATATATATATATATATATATATATATATACACACACACACACATATACATACACACACATACACTGTCTAGGTGTATTTTAATATTAATATATCTATAATTATATATATATATTAATATCAAATTACACGTAGACTGATACTGATTAAATATATATATAATTATAGTTATATATATATTTATAAATAATATAAAAAAAATAAATATGTAAATACGTAAAAAAATAATTAAAAATAAAATATTAAATATATAGATGTGTTTTATTTCGTTCTAACTGTATTGTGATATCAATATATATATATTTATATCAAAATACACGTAGAACGAAATAATATATATATCTATATACATAAATATATACGTATATATCACTATATATATACCTATATATAAATAAAAATATATATATATATATATATATACACACACACACACACACACACACACACACACATATATATATATATATATATACACATATATATACATATATATACATATATTAATTCTACACATATATTTATGTAATAATTTTACATAATTAGGTATCCTAATTAATTACAATTAGCGGGACCTGCCTGACCACCCATGCCGAAAGTATAGGGAATTTAATTTGCTAGCACTATATTTAACCCTATAACTTTCCAAGACACCATAAAACCTGTACATGGGGGGTACTGTTTTACTCGGGAGACTTCGCTGAACACAAATATTAGTGTTTCAAAACAGTAAAATGTATTACAACCATGATATCGCCAGTAAAAGTGATGTTTTTTTAATTTTTCACGCACAAACAGCACTTACACGGACGATATTATTGCTGCAATACTTTTTACTGTTTTGAAACACAAATATTTGTGTTCAGCGAAGTCTCCGAGTACAACAGTACCCCTCATGTACAGGTTTTATGGTGTTTTCAAAAATTACAGCGTCAAATATAAGGCTTGTGTTTCATTTTTTTCACATTAAAATTCGCCAGATTGCTTACGTTGCCTTTATGACCCTATGGTAGCCCAAGAATGAAAATTACCCCTATGATGGCATACCATTTGCAATAGTAGACAACCCAAGGTATTGCAAATGGGGTATGTCCAGTCTTTTTTAGTAGCCACTTAGTCACAAACACTGGCCAAAATTGCAGTTTTTTGCATTTTTCACACACAAACAAATACTAACGCTAACTTTGGCCAGTGATTGTGACCAAATGGCTACTAAAAAAGACTGGACATCCCTTATTTGCAATACCTTGGGTCGTCTACTATTGCAAATGGTATGCCATTATAGGTGTAAATTTATTTCCTGGGCTACTATACAGTCTCAAAGGCAACGTAACCAATCTGGCGAATTTCAATTTCAAATGTAACGTGCTATATTTGACCCTGTAACTTCCCAAAACACCATAAAACCTGTACATAGGGGGTACTGTTTTACACGTAAGACTTTGCTGAATACAAATATGTGTATTTTATTGCAGTGAAAGCAAACAGTATTATGACATTGACAGTTAAAATGTCATGTAGAACTAAAAGAAATAAAAAAAAATCTTATTTTCTCCCATTTTTTCATATTAAATTATGTTTCATAGCTAAATATTTGATATTAAATGAAAGCCCTGTTTCCCCTGAATAAAATGATATATAATAAGGGGGGGTGCATTTAATATGAAAGAGGTGAATTACGGTTGGACGGACATATTGCGCAAATGCCAGGTTTTGTTTACGTTTTGTTTCGTTCACAACTTGTACATTTGGCTGCGGTGTTAAGGGGTTAAACAGAAAACGTTATAGAACTCCTAAACGGCAGAATATTATTATTATTATTATTATTGCGCAGTGAGACTACAGGGGCATTGTCAGGATTACAAGTCGATCCAGCGCGCAGTACTGTGTCACATCTAGGACTAAGGATAACGTATAACCGGACCTTAGAATAGCCGGACTTTACGTCTCCAAGAATAGTCAAAATACTTGCCAAGATCAGGGACACAGAATCAGATACAAAGATGAGAAAAAAGCCAAAAGTCAAGGATACCAGAGAAGTCAAAACACAGCCAAAGTCAAATACCAGAAGATCAAGAACACATGATGAATGAAACCACAACAGGGCAATGAGCAAGAGGAGAGCTGGGTTTAAATACCCCTCCTGTGGATCCGATTGGCTGTAACCGACCTTTGACCCCAAAGGCAATTACCAGGTGTGCATGATTGCTGCTCACCACAAACCCACCTGTGGATTTGATTGGCCATGAACATTACCTTTAACCCCAAAAGTAATTACCAGATTTCCATGTGCGTGATTGCTGCTTGGCACAACTTTTCCTGTCAGGACGGTAATGTTGCTCGGCACAACTTTTCCTGTCAGGACAATAAATGCCATTTACCACATTTTTATGTGCGGATGAATACGTGAAAGGCCAAATCTGCTTTATTAAGCCAAAGTTGTTTTGATGCTTATAGTGTCCTTTTAACTCTCCAATGAAAACATTGCTCTTCCTGCAAATCTGTTGTATCTGTTTTTAGATACCCCCATAAAGGTATAATTAAAAGCATGCATGTTTTCATTGGGGTATATCTACTAAATAGCTATTTTTATTGTGGCAGTGCTGACCCATGCAATGCTGAGATTTTTTTTTTAGCTATTTATCCATTGGCAGCTAGAGCTTCCAGCAAGCAGATAGTACCGATTTCTATCATTTGCTATCAAAAGCAAGGAATCGATAAATTGCGAATGTGAAACCTATTGGATGAATTAGGTCCTAATTTGCTTTAGAACTGGTGCTTTGTAAATGTCCGGATCCTATACTTTATATAGACTTCAGATGGGAAAACTACTGGTTTATAAGTAGACACTGCACGGTGCAGATCCGGTCAGGATGACAAACAGAGCTGGCTTTATTAAATATGCCGATCCAATAAATAAATGTCCATAGATCTATGTGTAGAGGGACTTCTATATGATTAGCTCCATCCTTCATATAGTTTAAACTTCAATGTAAACTGGACCTGGTTGGATAAAAATACTGACACTTTTCAATTTATGTTAAATGTTTGTGATTTTAGTCCCTCTTTTCTAGATACATAATATGCAGTTTATTTACTAAAAAAAACCACACAATTTGTAATTAACCGCAAACCAAATTGCACGTGTTGGGCTAAAGTACCAAAGCTGTAACTTTTTGCCTCTATGTTGCAGTTCAGTTTTCTATTCCTGACAATGAAGTGTTTGAATAAATCCAATGTGTCGTGTGTTTGCAGTATTGTATTTTACTCTTTACAATTAATGTGTCGAAAATGAGTTACTGCAATTTGTTTCAATGAATATCTTTGTTTTTTGGAATACAGATAACAAGCTCCTGGTGTATCTACAGATCAGCAAATGGCTCCAATTAAAATCCAGCATGTAGTGTCCTTCAGCTCCCAGGTAAGTTATCACCAGATACCACCACGTCACAATCACACCCTCCATCACCACTTTCACCACCTGCATTCTACTCATCACTGGAGGTAACAGATACCACCACGTCACAATCACACCCTCCATCACCACTTTCACCACCTGCATTCTACTCATCACTGGAGGTAACAGATACCACCACGTCACAATCACACCCTCCATCACCACTTTCACCACCTGCATTCTACTCATCACTAGAGGTAACAGATACCACCACGTCCCAATCACACCCTCCATCACCACTTTCACCACCTGCATTCTACTCATCACTGGAGGTAACAGATACCACCACGTCACAATCACACCCTCCATCACCACTTTCACCACCTGCATTCTACTCATCACTGGAGGTAACAGATACCACCGCGTCACAATCACATCCTCCATCACCACTTCCACCACCTGCATTCTACTCATCACTGGAGGTAACAGATACCACCACGTCACAATCACACCCTCCATCACCACTTTCACCACCTGCATTCTACTCATCACTGGAGGTAACAGATACCACCACGTCACAATCACACCCTCCATCACCACTTGCATTCTACTCATCACTGGAGGTAACAGATACCACCACGTCACAATCACACCCTCCATCACCACTTTTACCACCTGCATTCTACTCATCACTGGAGGTAACAGATACCACCACGTCACAATCACACCCTCCATCACCACTTTCACCACCTGCATTCTACTCATCACTGGAGGTAACCGATACCACCACGTCACAATCACACCCTCCATCACCACTTTCACCACCTGCATTCTACTCATCACTGGAGGTAACCGATACCACCACGTCACAATCACATCCTCCATCACCACTTTCACCACCTGCATTCTACTCATCACTGGAGGTAACAGATACCACCGCGTCACAATCACATCCTCCATCACCACTTTCACCACCTGCATTCTACTCATCACTGGAGGTAACCGATACCACCACGTCACAATCACATCCTCCATCACCACTTTCACCACCTGCATTCTACTCATCACTGGAGGTAACCGATACCACCACATCACAATCACACCCTCAATCACCACTTTCACCACCTGCATTCTACTCATCACTGGAGGTAACAGATACCACCACGTCACAATCACACCCTCCATCACCACTTTCACCACCTGCATTCTACTCATCACTGGAGGTAACAGATACCACCACGTCACAATCACACCCTCCATCACCTGCATTCTACTCATCACTGGAGGTAACCGATACCACCACGTCACAATCACACCCTCCATCACCACTTTCACCACCTGCATTCTACTCATCACTGGAGGTAACAGATACCACCACGTCACAATCACACCCTCCATCACCACTTGCATTCTACTCATCACTGGAGGTAACAGATACCACCACATCACAATCACACCCTCCATCACCACTTGCATTCTACTCATCACTGGAGGTAACAGATACCACCACGTCACAATCACACCCTCCATCACCACTTTCACCACCTGCATTCTACTCATCACTGGAGGTAACAGATACCACCACGTCACAATCACACCCTCCATCACCACTTTCACCACCTGCATTCTACTCATCACTGGAGGTAACAGATACCACCACGTCACAATCACACCCTCCATCACCACTTTCACCACCTGCATTCTACTCATCACTGGAGGTAACAGATACCACCACGTCACAATCACACCCTCCATCACCACTTGCATTCTACTCATCACTGGAGGTAACAGATACCACCACGTCACAATCACACCCTCCATCACCACTTTCACCACCTGCATTCTACTCATCACTGGAGGTAACAGATACCACCACGTCACAATCACACCCTCCATCACCTGCATTCTACTCATCACTGGAGGTAACCGATACCACCACGTCACAATCACACCCTCCATCACCACTTTCACCACCTGCATTCTACTCATCACTGGAGGTAACAGATACCACCACGTCACAATCACACCCTCCATCACCACTTGCATTCTACTCATCACTGGAGGTAACAGATACCACCACGTCACAATCACACCCTCCATCACCACTTGCATTCTACTCATCACTGGAGGTAACAGATACCACCACGTCACAATCACACCCTCCATCACCACTTTCACCACCTGCATTCTACTCATCACTGGAGGTAACAGATACCACCACGTCACAATCACACCCTCCATCACCACTTTCACCACCTGCATTCTACTCATCACTGGAGGTAACAGATACCACCACATCACAATCACACCCTCCATCACCACTTTCACCACCTGCATTCTACTCATTACTGGAGGTAACAGATACCACCACATCACAATCACACCCTCCATCACCACTTAAAGCTCTCTGCTTATTTTTCTGGCTTTTGTTTTATCATTCTTCTCACTTTTCAAACTCTGTAGTTCTTTTCATTTTATGCTTCCTTCCTCTAATTTCCATTTTACTCTATCTTTCTTTCTCTAGTTTTTTTTTACTGTCTCGATGCAATGGTAAACCTTAAGCAAAACCTAAACTAAAAATGTACTGACCAGGTTACTCACTAGTCTTTGCCAAATTAGAAGCAAATTCCCCAAGCTATTTGTTCAGCGCACAATTTGACAAACATTTTGAATTCCCAGTGTGACGGGACATTGTCACTGAGTGCCATACCCACATGTTCCCCCCCTCCATTTGTTCAGGCACATTGGACTTGGACTCTAGACGCAAGGGGGTCCAACTGACTTGTTGCAGGCCCGTCGCGGGTCTGGCCATAGGTTTTTCTATTTCTATGGGGAGAGATATGTGATGGATGGCCTGATTTGTTCTCAAGCTTGCGGCGCCATTTTGGGACTGTTTTAAATGTGCCTGTATATGCAGCTGTGGGTCAACAAAGGGGGGGGGGGGCAGCAGCTCTGTAAAGTATAGTTAAGTGAAATGTATTGCTTGTCTGTGCCCCTCCCCCTCTCCCTCCCCTTTCCTGTCACAGCAGGGCGTTGTCACAGGGACACTGCCAGCCCAGTTTGAACTGGCTGCTTTGTCCCTTTTCCATCCCCCATCAGGTTCTTGGGATTGAAACCCCTGGTGTATTGTGTTGGAGACCTCATGTCTCCATGCCTGTAAAACCATGTGTGACAAAATTAATAGAGTTCAGTTTGTGTTGTACTCCCAGAGCTGTGGTTCGTCCAGTTACTGGGGGAAATGGATACCTGCTTGTTGTAAGGATTCCTGAGCGGCTGTAGGAAGGTAATAGCGGAGGTAACTAGTAGGGTTCCCCGTGGTCTGCTACACCCAGCAATCCAAATGTTGGTAGTTAAACCTGTGAAAACTGAAAACGCATTACAAAATATAGGCCAAAGCAGTTATCTTAGAGGATTTAGGGAATTTTTCCAATTTGACTATTTTGGGCATAACCTTTGCAATTCCTTTTTGTGAAGAAATCCCTCTTTATGTGTAATATTTCTTCCATATTCATTCGGTAGATATAACTACCATCTCCTGGCTCGTTAAACTTCAAAGAATGCTTCAATTGAACCCTCTATCTGTGCGGCCAGCGTTCATACTACCGAACGCCACGTGGCTGAGAAAACGGCGGCCATATTTTTTCAGGCGGACAAAGGCAGCGGGACTTGGTCGTCGAGTGTCTGGAACTAAAATCGGACACTCGACTTCCCGAACACCGGTCTCAACAAGCGAACGCTGGATCACTATTTCCCGAATAGGTAAAAGAGCGCTATTCGGTACTTTTGTGCATTCGAATGAGGGGAACAATCGCTGCTAAGAGCCAGTGGAATTATTCGTTTTTTGCCACTTAACTGAATAGACCGGCAAAACCACCCAAACTCCTGGAACTATTTTGGGCAGCCACCTTGCGGTTAGCCGGTCACAAAGGACTTCCACACTTTTTGAGAACCCCTGAACCGATCTGGGTGAAATTTTAATATGTTGGTCACCCAGATCGGGGGACATATTATTTGTGGGGATACCCCATGTCTAAAGGGGTGTTCTGAATATTGGGGAAAATTGTGATTTTTCTGCCTAGAGATAAACAAGTTATTACTTTATCAGGCTTGAGTATCTCCAGGGCTAGGGGAGGGAATTGTATGTTTGTGCTGGGTGTGTTTTACTGTTTTCCTGTAACTGATTGGTTATACTGTGTCCCTCCCTGTGGGATGTCCCCGATCATGGGGACTTGCATAAAAGCCTGTGTGTGGTCATTAAAAGCCAGTTCTGTTGTACCCTTCTTCTTGACTTCGGCTGATGTTTGGGGATTCGTATGTTTTATTAAGGGAATCATCTTGTAAAGCTATTTGTATTTGTATGGATTTCGTCTATTCCATCTACCGAACTGAGAGCTATACTCACTGATGCTCTGGCGGATCGGGAGGAAACTACCGAATGCGGATTGGATATACTAGGTTTCCTTACACTGTTCAGTTCTCACAGAGCTATTCACTTAATTTTTAGTTTTCTAGAATTCAAAGCAAATCCAAAAGAATTTAAAATTTTACACCCAAAGAGTTGTATTAAAGGGACACTCCACTGCCCACATACAAAATAAATACTGTTTAGTAGATATACCAACAATGAAAACATGCATGCTTTTAAAGGGACACTCCACTGCCCACATACTAATTAAATATTGTTTAGTAGATATACCAAAAATGAAAACAGGCATGCTTTTAATTCTGCATTTTTTCATTGGGGGTATATCTGAAAACAGAGTTATCTTGTCGGCTACCTTTGGAAGCACTTCCCTTCTAACCTCGCCCACACTTTCTCTGGCTGTCCAATCACAGACTTCCCAATGCAGCTCAATGAGAAGTTTTTGCAAGACAGGTGCTCTGGGCAATAGCTGCCTTTTGAGTTCAGGGCAACTAAGCTAAACAGACAAGGAAGTAACATTATCTGTTGTATGCTTAAACAGCCATGGGGTATAACCAGTATAAAAAGGGTCACTTTCTATTGAAATCTTCACTATTTCCAAAATAAAATAAATAGGTCACACTCTTCACACGTAAAGCTTTTTAGCAAAGCAAAGTGCTTTAGGGGTTAAGAGTGTCCCTTTAAGTCAGCTATTTTAATTTTCGCTTTTTTGAATTCCTGACAATTCACTTGAGAATTGCAAAGAAACTTCTAGGCTAAAGCAGGAGAGTTAGGGAATTATTTCTATTTGACTATTTTGGTCACACATTTGCAAGCACTCTGGTAATTTCCTTTAATTCACTGTTTAGTGAATAAGTAAATTCACCTATTTACACAGTGACAAGTTATACCCCCAGCAATGACTAGGTTGCAGATAGACACGGTCCGTTAACCATTGGCTTCCGTGGTGCTTGCTTTTTTAGATCTTTGCTGCAGAATTGTTGTTTAGGACAGAGCCCCCCAGTGTGTTTCACCCATGGAAAATGTGGGTGAATATTATTGTATTTGGGTTATAGTGTGTGGTCGAGATGTAATTGACCGGTGGGTTTTTTCAGCAGTAAATAGCAGCTGCAAACAATGTATGTGAATATCCAGGAATGATTATTGCTTGACATAAAACTGGGCATAAAGGTGCAGGAAATGGCCGAAGTTGTGACTATCGAGCATGCTAGAAAGAAAGCATTTTCCTAACTGCTAGGTAGCAACATATTCATGAAATAAAACCATCAAGATGTTTTTCATAAAAATCAGGCTCACATATCTCCTATTGTTTGAGGCCACTCTGTCTCCTTCCCTGTTTGCTCTCTGCCCTGTGTTGGATCTAATTGTGCACTTTCTCGTTTGATTTTTTTTGCTTAAGGATCCCAAGCACCCAGTGGACAATCTGCTAAATGAGAGCTTGATCCATCCCTGGCTCAGCTGCCCGCGTGACCGGAGTCGACAGCTGAAGGTGGACTTACAGCTGGAGAAGGCCTCTCAGATCACTTACATTGATATAGGTAATGCAGGAAACTTTATTTACGGCACCTAACACAGTATTTAAAGGGACACTATAGTCACCACAACAACTACAGCTTATTGAATTTGTTCTGGTGAGTAGAATCATTACCGTCAGGCTTTTTGCTGTAAACACTGAATTTTCAGAGAAAATGCAGTGTTTACATTACAGCCTAGTGATAACTTCACTGGCCACTCCTCAGATGGCTGTTAGAGATCCTTCCTGGGTCATGGCTGCCTAAAATGCATCCAAACATTCAGTGTCTCCTCCCTCTGCATGCAGACACTGAACTTTCCTCATAGAGATTCAATTCATCTCTATGAGGAGATGCTGATTGGCCAGGGCTGTGTTTGAATTGTGCTGGCTCTGCCCCTGATCTGCCTCTTTATCAGTCTCAGCCAATCCTATGGTGATTGGATCAGGCTACCACTTCTGCTGATGTCAGCAGGCAGTGGGCAGGTCAAAAGGAAACAAGGAAAAATCCAGCAGCTCCAGACTTGAATACAAGTAAGATTTTACTATATTTAGGGAGGCATGAGGGGACCAGGGTGGTTAGATGGTGGTTTTAACCCTATAGGGTCAGGAATACATGTTTATATTCTTGGCCCTATAGTGCTCCTTTAATTCAAGATTTTTCTTGTCTTGATGTCAGAAAATATAGATTTTATTGACAGGAGGCGAGTATTATGCATAAACTTTCTTTACTTAACTCCAACAGCAAAGAAATGTAAATAAAGTTTAGTGAACAACAGAAGAAAAAAAAGTCAAGTAACTGATGTGGAATATTTATTAGTAGCCAATCAGCATCCAGCATAGTCTATGAATTGAATAATCCCCAATCTTCTTCCTCTTTCGAGCTGCGACTCTAGAAGAATAGTCCAACCGAATAAATTCCCAGGAACGGGTAACACAAAAAATAATGTAAATTCCAAACTGGATCAAGCTGAAATACAAATAAGAGGGTGGGTTAATGGGAGGGATAATACTCGCCTCCTGTCTTTAAAAAAAAAACCTATTTTTCTGAGATCAATACCAGGAAAATCTTGAATTTTATAACAAGACAGGCGGCTCATATTTTGTATGTTGAAAGCTTAACTAAAGTTGATAGTATAAAAATATATAATTAAATTACAGAATAATTTTTGACACATGAGAGTTAGGCCTAAAAGAAAACTTTTAAAAGTAGATTCCGAAGACCAATCTGCACCTTTTAATAAATCTGATAAAGAGCCCTCGGCTTGGAAAACCTTAGTAGCCATAGCTCATCTGGAACAGTGAGCTCCAGATCTAGAGATATAGAGATATCAATACCTGCCGTAGACATAGTTTGTCTTACCCATCTGGCTAAAGATGTAGAAGAGACAGGGAGAAAAGGTTTACGAAAATAAATGATTAGTTGAGACACATTAGAGTGTCTTATAGAAGAGGTTTTAAGTTCACAAGTTTGAAGACAATTAACCACACATAAAAGAGGATGATCAGGAAAAGAAGGATAGAAAACAGAATGCAGATTAGTTTTAGTACGTCTAACAATAGAAAATTGAACACCATCCAGTGTATATTGTCTATTATTTAGGTCCAAAGCCTTAACATCGGAAACTCTTTTGAAAGAAATGAGACAAAGTAAAACAGTGAGTGTAACCCCTTAAGGACATGTCATGATTCCCTTTTATTCCAGAAGTTTGGTCCTTAAGGGGTTAAAAGAAAGGAATTTTAACGATAATGAATCATTGTCATCCCAAGATTCTACTAATTAGAGAACCAGATTGACATCCCAAGTAGAATTATATTTAGGGCATGGAGGGGATTTGAATTTAATGCCCTTTATAAGTCTGCATACTAGGGGTGGTTTTTCCCACAGGAAATGAACGATATACATTAATAGTTCGGTATGCTTTACTGGAGTCAAATAAAAAAGACAAAAGATTTAGGATATTTGGTAAATCGCAACAACGGGATCCACAGCCCATTCCAAGCACCAATTAAGCTAAATTTTCCAGACTGATCCGTTACTTGCACGGTAACCTGGTGCCCATGCTTCTCAGAGTATGTTTCGAGTTAAATCTGAAAACTCTCTATGAGGTTCGTATGACCCGAGATGAGAGATACTATTAAAGGTAGTTGGCCTGATATCACCAGGGGATGATCGCGCAGAGAATCCCAACGCATTTGTATGAGTCTTGGGTAATCTATTAGCATGCTGAGAAGTTGAAGTAACCAAGGCCGTGATGGCCAGTGGGGAGTTATCAATACTAGGGTTGATTTCTGAGACTATGCCTTCAGAACTCAGAACCCAAGAAATCATCCCAAACAATGTAAATGCATAATTGACTCCGTTCCTCCAACATTGCGGAAAAAGCATTTCGATCTAGTGCAGGGATAGGCAACCTTCGGCACTACAGATGTTTTGGACTACACCTCCCATGATGCTTTGCCAGCATTATGGCTGTAAGGGCATTGTGGGAGATGTAGTCCACAGTATCTGGAGTGCAGAAGGTTGCCTACCCCTGATCTAGTGCTTCTGGATCTGGACGCCAGCTGAAAAATTCTTTCAATTGGCGGTTGAGGAGTGATGCAAAGAGGTCGTACCGGAACGGACACCATAGGGAGTACAGACATTGGAAAATGATGGGATCAAACATCCAATTGCTGTTATCTAGCAGGAATCAAGAATTCCAATCTGCTATTGTATTGGAAAGGCCGGGAAGATATTCCACTATGTTTCGATTGAAGCAAAAGTGCCAAAAATCTTTGGCAATATCCGCCAGTTGTTTGGATTTTGTGTCTCCTAAACGGTTCACAGATTGGACCGCTAAAATATTGTCCATCTTGAGTATGGCGCAAATTGGATTTTTCTGTTCCAAAACTTCGCAAAGCGAAAAACCCTGCCATGAGTTCCAGGCAATTTATATGCATTTGTGTCTCTGTCAGAGACCATTTGCCTTCCGTGGAGTTTCCTCCGCAATGGGAACCCCCACCAATCCGACTCGCATTGGATTCTATAATTAGATCCAGGAATGTTGTGAAAATGGCTTTCCCGTTTCACGTTTGGACATGATCTAGCCACTAGAACAGTTCTATTCTCGTATCTGGAGTTAACGCGATCTCGTCTGAATATCAAAGACCATTTCATAAGTGTTCTCTCTTTAGCCTTTGGAGTTCACGGTAGTGAAGAGGGGCCAGAAATATCGCTCGAATTGAAGCTGATAATAGGCCCACAATTCTCACTAGCGATCTGATGGAAATGAGTTCTTTGTTTAAAACTGATCTGATCTCTTTCCGAATTGTCTTCAATTTCCTTGATGGAAAATTGAGAGTAGCCAATTTGGAATTTACAAAAAATCCCAGAAATTCAATTTCCTGTAAGGGAGTTAAAATGGACTTTTCATAATTTATTACTAAGCCAAGACTCATTAAAAGGTTCAACGTCCATTGAGCATGCGTTTGAAGAGTATGTAAACTATGTGACATTATTAGAATATCGTCTAGATATATAATCAATCTCACTCCTATGCTCCGAAGAAGGGATATTACTGCTTTAAGTAATTTGCTGAAACACCAAGGTGCAGAATATAAACCAAAAGGCAATGATTTGAATTGCCATTTCTTCCCTTCCCATATTAGCTATTAATAATTCTGACAGGAGTAGTGAATAGGTACTGTGAGGTACGCATCTTTCAAATCTATTTTTATCAACCAGTCGTTGACTATTAACAAATCTTTGAGATAAATAATGCCCTCCATTTTAAAATGATCGCATCTGACAACATTGTTTAGATATTTTACATTTATGACTGGTCTGTGACCAGCATCCTTCTTTTTTACCAGGCATATATTGCTTACGAAACATGGAGTGTTCATGGGAACCTGTACAATGGAATTTTTTGACAATACATTTTGTATTTCTTGGAGTACCAGAGTCTGGTCTTGACTCGAGAATTTTATTGGGAAAGGTACCTTTGTTTGTACAGGATTTAAAATAAAATCTATTTTGTAACCCAGAAGGGTGTTTAAAATCCAGGCATCGGTTGTGATATGATTCCAAACATGGAATTAGTCAGTGAGTCTGCCCCCTAACCTTTCTTGGGAAGAAGGGGAAATTTTCATACTCACCAGATGACGATCTGAAATGAGACATTCCTCTATGTCCTCTGGATCTCCATGGTCTGCCACGAAGGGGGAAGAATGGAGATGTTTGTTGTGTATTAAAATAGGATCTGTTTGCTTGGTATGTGTTCCTTGGAACCTGTCTATTATGATGGAAGCGACTTGAAGAACGGTTTTGTCCTCTTCCAGCCCTTCTGAAAACCATAGGGTTGAAAACTTTCTTCAGTGAGGTGTGAGCCTTATCTAATGAACTGAAAAGGTTGACATGTTTATTTATGTCTTTAATAAAGACTCTCCAAATAGGAGATCTTCTGCAGCTGGCCCTGCTTCTGAAGTGGCTAGGTTTGTTAAATGCGGATCAATCTTTAAGAGAATTGATCTGTGGCGTTCAGTAGTTAGAGCCATATTTGCATTTCCTAAAAAACACACAATGCGTTGTGTCCATCCTCTAAGGATATCAATATGTGGGGCATTCCCAGAAGCAGCAGCTTGCTCTAAAATTTCAAAGATTTTTGCCACTGGACCAGAGATATCCATTAAATTATCCTGGCAGGATTGTAAGGACCTGTCGAGCCCTTTGTTGGGATTCTTCCCTGTTTTTTTTAAGGAATTGAACCAAAGTAGGGTCTAAATCAGGGGTCTTCGTGACTTTTTTAGATAAAGTCGGTCTAGGACACTTGGCCCTCAATTTATTTCTGGTTGCTTGGTCATAGGGTTTCCTTAACCATAATTCAAGGTGTTTGGCCATGTTAGCCATAGGTACCCATTTGGCTAAACAGGTGTCTTATATGGTCAGGATTAAATTAAGGTTTTCCTGACATATCTGTAATAATGTTCTGATCACCTGTCTTATTGGTATGCTCAGGTGCCTCAGAATATGAGGAATAATTAGAATCAGAGTCTGCATCAGATTTCTCTTCTTCAGAAAATGAAGATAAATCGTCAGAGGAGGTTTTGTAGGAGTCAGGCTTGCTCCTGTGCATGGCCTTCCGAGCTCGTTTGTCTTCCTCGCGAGCAGAGGGTCTATTGAGTGATTTACTCTCTTCAAGTTTGCATCATTTTAACTAATCTTGAGCCAGAAGGTAATTCATCAGGACCGTCAAAACAGTGCTTGCACTTCTGGGTGGCCTTCCCAGACCTCCTGAAACCTTGCGCCAAATTCCTCTCAGACGCTACAGATGACCAAAATTGGTCAGTGGGGGTATTAATTGTCTGAGTCTGTGAAATAGGTATGTTGGACTGGCTGATAGCCTGAGCCACAGATTTAGCAATCGCCTCTTGCATAGAGGACATGGCACTAAATATTGCAGATGAGACAGATCTACTGACAGATAAATCAACAATATTCTGTAAAGAATCCTCTGTGAAGATTTCACAATCATCCGCAGCACCAGGTCTTGGTGACTGTGCAGGAGTTTTCCTTAGAACTCATATTTCTAAATTCTGCAATCAAGTAACTTATATAAATGTAATAAAACATATTGTAATTAAGTAACAGTAATGAATGGTAAATAACAGAATAACCTGAACAGGAACAAATAGGATGAGAAGTAATATTTTCCTGAGGAAATAAACAATGTCAGTATAAGAGGTTCAGCTGAGGTGATGTAAGCGGGCAATGGGCGGGAAAACTAGCTGACAACGAAATAGTTGTGAAAACCCATGGGAAATGACGTCAGCGTGAATCTGAGGGAGATTATGCGAATGGAATGGTCGAACGGGTAGAAATTTATAATGGGAGAAATTCAATCCACGTTCGTATTGCGCATAGACTGAAATCGACTACAGTAAGTGAGCTTCATATTGTGTTTGGGAAATAAATACGAAATTTAATAAGTGCAAACAAAACGTGCGTTTGGCGAACGGCAGTAAGAGTATTAAAGGAACACTATAGTCACCTAAGTTACTTTAGCTAAATAAAGCAGTTTTAGTGTATAGATCATTCCCCTGCAATTTCACTGCTCAATCCACTGTCATTTAGGAGGTAAATCACTTTGTTTCTGTTTATGCAGCCCTAGCCACACCTCCCCTGGCTATGAGTGACAGAGCCTGCATGAAAAAAAAAACTGGTTTCACTTTCAAACAGATGTAATTTACCTTAAATAATTGTATCTCAATCTCTAAATTGAACTTTAATCACATACAGGAGGCCATTGCATGGTCTAGCAAGCTATTAACATAGCAGGGGATAAGAAAATCTTAATTAAACAGAACTTGCAATAAAGAAAGCCTAAATAGGGCTCTCTTTACAGGAAGTGTTTATGGAAGGCTGTGCAAGTCACATGCAGGGAGGTGTGACTAGGGTTCATAAACAAAGGGATTTAACTCCTAAATGGCAGAGAATTGAGCAGTGAGGCTGCAGGGGCATGTTCTATACACCAAAACTGCTTCATTAAGCTAAAGTTGTTCAGGTTAATATTGTTATTATTAAGTAGTACCCTGGTGGATACTAAAGGTTACTGTTCGTCCGGAGCCCAATTAGGCATCCCGTATGTGTGAGGTAGTAAGCCGGGATGCTGGATAATAATACAAGTATCGCTAGAGTGCAAGGTTCTGGTCAACCAAGAGATTTTCGTAATAATGTCCGAGGAGTCAGGGTAACCTTGAGGTGGACGGGGTAGTGTCAGACCCGAGACCGATAATAGGTGTCAGTAACCTTTAGTATCCACCAGGGTACTACTTAATAATAACAATATTAATTTTACCTTTGAAAAGGAACTATTAGGGCAAACATTTATTACATACCCTTCCTTCTTCCTTGTCTCCTACCACTTTACTATACCTGGTACCCACGAAGGCACCATTCTACCCTCCCTGTACTAAAACTTTCTGCTTATCATACAGATATATATACAACTAATAGGGGGCTACTTGGTATCTTCTACTGATTATCTAACACCGGCAACCATAGCCAATTATAGTAAGGTAGTCGAGTAAGGATACTTTTTGTCTCGATTTTACAATTTTGTTACCACCTTGGTCTGTCCGACACCGGCAACCATAGGTCACAACAAGTTAGTCTAAGAAACAGGACTAACCTGTGATACTTAAATTTAATTACCCGTACACTTTGCCTTACATCGGCAACAATGGGTAACAACCTCGACCGTTACCTTTAATGACCATAATTTTTATGGGTATGTATGCTTAACCTGGAGGGAGGCACACTGTAATCCGACATTTCTCTAGTCGGTATACGGCTTACCCCCTCCACAAAACCGATACCCGGCCACTCTTTTCTCACTCACACTGCCCATTAGGATTGTATATCCTAGTAAATAAGTTCTATTTTAGTTACCAGTGGTTTGAGTTAAAGATTGGTCGGTGGCACTCTCTATGCCAATACATGGCCTTCCTACTCTCCAATTGAGATTTCTTTGGGGACATACTGACTCTATGTAGGACATCGGTACTGTTTTATCTAAATAACCATACGTACACTACTACTGTTACCACGAGATATTTGATATCCCTTACTGTCATCTGCCACATCTACTGTTGGGTTACTATCACTTGTCACTACACTGATCAAAGTTATCATTGTGGTACCAATTACCAGCATATAGATTAATTGCGGCACTAACAGTACTTGCCAAGCCTTATGACATAGGGCACCAATAGTAGTTACATGTATTATTTAGGTGTTATTTGACACACCAATCTTTCCTTTTCGTGTGTGTCTTTGCACTCTCCTCTTTACCTTTTTCGTTAAATTGGTTCTCACCATATTTACCCCATTTTATTAAAGGGTATTTTAACTGTTCATTACCTATTGCATATGCTGCGATCTATATTTTATAGGACAGATTTCTCTCTTTTTTGTTCCAATTCACTATTAGGGTTACCCCCTGCTCTGTCCTTATCATCGATTGGCCACTCCTATTTCTTTTTATATATATATATACACACACCTCGGAATACAAAGAAATGTGAGGAAATGTATAAATATATAAATCATAAATATGGAAATGTATTAATAAGGGTTAAATAAATCAATTGGAATAATTTTACTGATAAAACACTTGTAATTAACTATAGCAAAATGTAACAATATGAATATATATGTTACTTATCTCCACTGGAGCAGCAAAGAAAGTGGAGGAAGATTGGGGATCATTCAATATATAGACTCTGCTGGATGCTGATTGGCTACTGAATGTTCCACTTCAGTTACTTGACTGTTTTTTTGTTTTTTTTTTAATTCTTTATTTTGGTTGTGCACAGATTGAACAAACAGCCGGTGTGTGCCACAACAGCGACATCCGGTAGAGTAGGTAAACAGTGGTATAACATTTTATGGCGTTAGATATACAGGCACATTTTTATGTTATTTGAAAACAGTAGTTCAGGATCACGTTTGATTTTAACTATGGTAACGTATTACACATGTCATGGAAAAACCGATATAGAAGTAACATATGCTGGGAACATGACTTGTGCTTGAGAGTGTACATAGAGTGTTAAACAATAATAAGGGAAAATTTACTGGACAACGATATACATGACTAGCGCATATGTGTTAATGATTAGGGCAACCGAATATTGGATCGCTAGAGTCAGGCACAGTGTTAAGAGGACATACAGACAGGTCTAACCACAGGCTGAGTGAACCTATTGGGACATACAGAGTTAGTTGCAGTGTGGTTCAGGTTAATACGAGTCGTCTATAGAACATTCTACAGTGTATAACAATATACTTGTCGCTACGACCAAGAGATTACCTCGCTAGTTATATGAGCAGGCTGGAACATTTCTAGGATAACATACAAGGCAAGATATATTTCTTCAAAGACATTGGGACATGTTTGGTTTAACTGTGTTAACAGTAGGAGGAGCAGGCCCTAGTCGCTGAATAACTAGTGTATTACAAAATACAATTTCTGAAATAGGTGGATATTAGTCGCTTATTTTACGTATTGTGTGGCCTATCTGAGCTAATGATAGGGAGAACAGGCTATATTTGCTTAACGGCTATCTCGTTGCAGGACGTCAGGTATGTGACTGTTAGAGATTGGTCTCACCGTTTAGCAACATGTGGTTTGGTATGATTAACGAGTTTACATACTATGTTTAACTAAAATTCATGTTGCAGGCAAAACCGTACATATTAATCTAACATTCCACTGTGGTGTGTAACTCAGCAAATATGTTGAAAACAGTTTTGCCATCCTCCTAATTACGGTGGATTATACATTTTAGTGAGTAGTAAAACCTGGCATCAGCCTGCGTATGGTTAGTGATGAGCATGCCAGACTGCTCAAGCATATTATAAGGTTATTGCATTTAAGTATATATCCAAGGAGGTACATATGTGAATGATGGGTTGCCAGGCATGCAGGCTAGTTGGCATGGGAATGGCCAGTAGCAAGCTGTGTAGGGACACAACCAGAGGGTGTGAGAGGGTGTAGTGACAGTATGTTACTCAATGGGAGAGTCTCATGTTGATTGTTCCGCTTATCCTTAAAAAAAAAAAAAAAAAGGGATGTAAAAGGGATTAGTCCAAGAGAGTCAATAGGGCAATATAGCCGGGTGCACTGAGAGTCTGTGTTGATGCTTAGGCCTCAGTTTGTAGTTTGTCCAGGCCTCAGTCTGTAGATATCTCTGTGTTCAACCGATGCCTGCTCTGCTGAGCCGCTGGCATCGTGTATGAGCCTCTTGGGTGCTGGGTGTACCTTTGCGGCAGGGTAAGTACCCCTTCAGGATGTTTCCTCCGATAGGTTGTGGCTGGGCTCTCTGTCTGTTCCGTCTGCCAGTAAGTGATCTCGTTGTGTCTAGGTCCGGTGCCACGTGGTGGTGTGTGGGTAAGTGAGTTTGGGTGCCCAAGTTGGGGTGAACTGTCTCTGTCATAGTCGCTTGTCTGTGCTTGTGTGGGCGAACACCCGCTTGGAGTACCTGTAGTGGAGCGCCATAATAGCGTCGGCGGGTCAGCGGTCTGATCCACATGGCCACCGCCCGTGCCGCTTGGAGACTGGGCATGCCCCTGCTGCACTGAAGCTTGTAGAAGGCCGCACAGAGCCTGTCGAGGGCCTCTAGGGAGGAAGGCAGCACACCCTTGCTCGTGGCTCCCCTCTGTGGATCATGGCGGGTGGCCATCTTGGATGTGCCTGACTGCTCCTTGCTGCTCCCAGCTGCGAGCGCTTGATTCTGGTCAGCCTGTCCGGTCCGTCCAGCTAGTAGGACCGGGATATCCCCCACCGGTCCAGGGGGGGGGGTTTGAAACCTGCTCCGTCGTCGAGGTGATCCGGTGCCGGAGAGAGCGGCCGCCTCTCCCCAGCTCCGGCCTCTGTAGGCCGCATTTGCCGTCCCGGTTTTCTGGCTCCTACGAGCACGGAAAGGGTCTCGGTGTGCCCAGGGGTGCACTCCCGACTTGGGTGTTGCACCCTGGTGGTTCCTTGGGCTATTCCGCCCTCGATTTTGCCGGTTTTCTGGCCCGGGAAGCAGGAGCTCGAGTCCCCTGCGTCTGCTTAGGTCGACGGCCAGGCTCCGCCCCCCCTACTTGACTGTTTTTTATTCTGTTGTTCACTAAACTTTATATACATTTATTTGCTGCTGGTGTTAAGTAAACAAAGTGTATGCATAATATGAGCCTCATGTCTTGTTATAAAATCTTTTTCTTATAAAATCTTTTTTTATTTTTATTTTTATTTCTGTATTGTTACATTAAATGCTTTTGCAGCTTTTTTTTTTTTTTAAATCAATCTGTAGTTAAAGGGACACTATAGTCACCAAAACCATGTCAACTTAATGAAGCAGTTTTGGTGTATAGGTCATGCCCCTGCGGTCTCACTGAACTATTCTCTGCTATTCAGAGGTTTAATCACTTTGTTTATGCTGGTCTAGTCACACCTTTCTGCATGTGACTTACACAGCCTTCCTAAACACTTCCTGTATAGAGCCATCTAATGTTTACACTTCCTTTATTGCAAATTCTTTTAATTTAAAATTTCTTTGCTCTGTTGATAGCGTGTGTTTGATAAAAGTTCAATTTACAGAGCAGGAGATACAATTTAATGTAAAGTTAACACCTGACTGAAAATTAAACAATTTTTCATGCAGGCTGTGTCAGTCTCAGAAACAAAGTGATTTAACTCCTAAATGGCAGAGAATTGAGCAAGAATTGAGTGGTGAGACTGCATGGGGCATGATCTATACACCAAAACTGCTTCATTAAAGAACACTGTAGGCACCTAGGCCACTTCAGGTCATTGAAGTGGTCTGGGTGCAGTTTTCCCTTTTGCACCTAGTTCTGCGATGTAAAACATTGCAGTTCCAGAGAACTGCAATGTTTACATGGTGGCACTAAGTCTGCCCTCAGTGGCAGCTGGGGAGCTTCCAAAATCGTAACAGACTTTTGGTCCGTTATCTGACGCTGGACGATCTCACGCTCTGCATGAGGACCTCCAGTGTCAGATTTTCGCATGCACATTAGACCCTGCTCGTCTTGGAACAGATAAGGTAAGTAAATAAAGGGTTTTTAACCTTCATTTTCCGGGGAGGAGGGGGCGCAGGGAGTGGGGAGGCAGTGGGATTGGTAGTCCTAAGTGTAACAGCACCCCAGGTATAGAAGGGGTTAACGCCACCAAAGCTGTTTCTTTTCCCGAATGCAAAGTCAGCTACCGAACACTCTTAAGTGCCGAACAGGAATCATACGAATAATCCCCCCAAGTATGAGACGAGGCTCTGTATTGAGGGTCAAGCAGGATCTGTTTAATGTGGGCTACATGTCAGCCTTTCATGCAGGTCTTCCAGCAAGGGACTCTCCCATAAGGACCTTGTGGAAGACTGAGACAGTTTTGTACGGCAACCAATCACATACATTTACAGTAATAAACACTCCCACCTGAACAGTACAACTCCTCCTCTCTATCCTGGAGATAATTGGGTTAAGTGCTAGAGGTCTGCCACACTAAGAATACAGCTTTGTATTCCTGGCACTACAGTATCCCCTTAAGATAAACTTTTTTGATGCCTGTAGTGTCCCTTTTGTTTTTTGGAATTTCTTTTAATTGTTGTTGGTTTTATTTTCTGTAGTTAAGTGTTTTGTTTTCTAGAATTTCTGTATTGTTACATTAAATGTCATTTTCCAGCTTTTTTTTTTTTTAAATCAATCTTTAGTTCATATTGGTGCTGGCTAATGCCAGTGTATGAAGACAGCAGTAGCGAGGAGGCATGCCAGGGTTTTTATAATATTGTATCCCAGCATCTTTATCTATAACCAGGCAAAATTTGGATGGAAGACTGAAACCTTAGATGAAATGTGACATGTAAATGCTACACCCTCTCACACGTGTGCACTGGGGTGAGCAAGAAGGGAATTATTGGCTGCTGGTGATTGGCTGAGAGTGTCAGCTGACCCTCACTGCCGGTCACCATTGTCAACTCTGTTAATGAAGAAAAAGCCTGTGTCTAATCCCCTCTGTCTCCCAGGTGTGAGAAAATCAAGTCGCATGGCTCTTATTAACTAGGCAGGGCTTGTAATTGCTCCACTTAGCCTGGGGGGTGATTTGTGCATGTATGCTTCATGATGTATTGCGTGCGTGTAGCACAGTGTGGCTCAGATGCACTACATTCCCTTCACATCTCACTCACATACATATAATCCCTCACATACATCTAATCACTCACATACATATAATCCCTCGCATACATCTAATCACTCACATACATATAATCCCTCACATACATCTAATCACTCACATACATATAATCCCTCACATACATCTAATCACTCACATACATATAATCACTCACATACATATAATCCCTCACATACATCTAATCCCTCACATACATCTAATCCCTCACATACATATAATCCCTCACATACATCTAATCCCTCACATACATCTAATCCCTCACATACATCTAATCGCTCACATACATCTAATCCCTCACATACATCTAATCCCTCACATACATATAATCGCTCACATACATATAATCACTCACATACATATAATCCCTCACATACATCTAATCACTCACATACATCTAATCCCTCACATACATATAATCCCTCGCATACATCTAATCACTCACATACATATAATCCCTCACATACATATAATCCCTCACATACATATAATCCCTCACATACATATAATCCCTCGCATACATCTAATCACTCACATACATATAATCACTCGCATACATCTAATCCCTCGCATACATCTAATCCCTCACATACATCTAATCACTCACATACATCTAATCACTCACATACATCTAATCCCTCACATACATCTAATCCCTCACATACATCTAATCACTCACATACATCTAATCACTCACATACATCTAATCGCTCACATACATATAATCACTCGCATACATCTAATCCCTCGCATACATCTAATCACTCACATACATCTAATCACTCACATACATCTAATCACTCACATACATCTAATCCCTCACATACATCTAATCACTCACATACATCTAATCCCTAACATACATCTAATCACTCACATACATATAATCCCTCACATACATCTAATCCCTCACATACATCTAATCACTCACATACATCTAATCCCTCACATACATCTAATCACTCACATACATCTAATCGCTCGCATACATCTTATCCCTCACATACATCTAATCGCTCGCATACATCTAATCGCTCACATACATCTAATCCCTCACATACATCTAATCACTCACATACATCTAATCACTCACATACATCTAATCCCTCACTTACATCTAATCACTCACATACATATAATCCCTTACATACATATAATCCCTCACATACATATAATCACTCACATACATATAATCCCTTACATACATATAATCCCTCACATACATCTAATCACTCACATACATATAATCCCTCGCATACATCTAATCACTCACATACATATAATCCCTCGCATACATCTAATCACTCACATACATATAATCGCTCACATACATATAATCACTCACATACATATAATCCCTTACATACATATAATCCCTCACATACATCTAATCACTCACATACATATAATCCCTCGCATACATCTAATCACTCACATACATATAATCGCTCACATACATATAATCACTCACATACATATAATCCCTTACATACATATAATCCCTCACATACATCTAATCACTCACATACATATAATCCCTCACATACATCTAATCACTCACATACATATAATCCCTCACATACATCTAATCACTCACATACATATAATCCCTCACTTACATCTAATCACTCACATACATCTAATCGCTCGCATACATCTTATCCCTCACATACATCTAATCGCTCGCATACATCTAATCGCTCGCATACATCTAATCGCTCGCATACATCTAATCCCTCACATACATCTAATCACTCACATACATCTAATCGCTCACATACATCTAATCGCTCGCATACATCTAATCGCTCGCATACATCTAATCCCTCACATACATCTAATCACTCACATACATCTAATCGCTCGCATACATCTAATCGCTCGCATACATCTAATCCCTCGCATACATCTAATCGCTCGCATACATCTAATCGCTCGCATACATCTAATTGCTCGCATACATCTAATCGCTCGCATACATCTAATCGCTCGCATACATCTAATCGCTCGGATACATCTAATCCCTCACATACATCTAATCACTCACATACATCTAATCGCTCGCATACATCTAATCGCTCGCATACATCTAATCGCTCGCATACATCTAATCACTCACATACTTCTAATCACTCGCATACATCTAATCACTCACATACTTCTAATCACTCGCATACATCAAATCACTCGCATACATCAAATCACTCGCATACATCAAATCACTCACATACATCTAATCACTCACATACATCTAATCACTCACAAACATCTAATCACTCACAAACATCTAATCACTCACATACATCTAATCACTCACATACATCTAATCACTCTCATACATCTAATCCCTCACATACATCTAATTACTGACATACATCTAATCCCTCACATACATCTAATCACTGACATACATCTAATCCCTCACATACATCTAATCACTCACATACATCTAATCACTGACATACATCTAATCCCTCACATACATCTTATCACTGACATACAACTAATAACTAGCATACATCTAATCACTCACATACATCTAATCGCTCGCATACATCTTATCCCTCACATACATCTAATCGCTCGCATACATCTAATCGCTCACATACATCTAATCCCTCACATACATCTAATCCCTCACTTACATCTAATCACTCACATACATATAATCCCTTACATACATATAATCCCTCACATACATATAATCACTCACATACATATAATCCCTTACATACATATAATCCCTCACATACATCTAATCACTGACATACATCTAATACCTCACATACATCTAATCACTGACATACATTTAATCCCTCATATACATCTAATCACTCACATACATCTAATCACTCACATACATCTAATCGCTCGCATACATCTTATCCCTCACATACATCTAATCACTCACATACATCTAATCGCTCGCATACATCTAATCGCTCGCATACATCTAATCGCTCGCATACATCTAATCCCTCACATACATCTAATCCCTCACATACATCTAATCGCTCACATACATCTAATCCCTCACATACATCTAATCACTCACATACATCTAATCGCTCGCATACATCTAATCGCTCGCATACATCCATATAGAAATATACAAAAGAAGGAAACAGTGCTAAATTAGACCAATCCTATAAATAGGTAAAGTAGGAGGCAGCAACCTAAAATAGGGTTCCCTCTAAGCCCTATGAACAAAGGTAATATACAAGACAAAACAGAAAAAGGTTGCGCCAAAGCTGACTAAAGTGCAGCTAGAGAATGAACAAAGTCCAAAGTGTAGGTGGTGCCAAAACAAAGTCTTTAGTAGGGCCTGGTGGGGAACAGACGGCCTATGTGGAGGGGTATTCTCTCTAAGGGTCACGTGAAGATGGCTTTTCAGGATCCGTATGTAAAGAAAGAAACAAATAATGGTGCAAATACATCTGATGCGAGGGTTGATATGCAGGAAGAAGAGATCTATGATAATCCTACTCATGTGTAGTAGAGCTGAACTAGCTCTAGTGTGGATGGCATACAGCGGTACAATCCCCGCTTATAGGATACGTAGCGAAGTATTGGTCTTTTACTCCGTATGTAGAAGAGAAAGACAGATGATAGGGCAGTACGTCTGGTAAAGATGGTGTATATAACAACAGAGTCTAATACAGTCTTACTCACGTTTAGTAGAGCTTAAGCCAGCTCTAGTGTGAATAGCGTACAGCAGTATAATCCCCGCTTGTAGGATACGTGTAAAGGGTTAAGTCTTTGCCGATATGTAGATCATAAGGGAGAAGAGAGACAACTAATAGTGCTCGCTGTATAAAATCTTATATAAGGAGTATAAATACTAAAATGTACTCACATAGAATTGAGCAGGCGGACTGCTCAATGATTTGGGCGTGAGTGGTATAATCCCCACCTCAGATGTCTTTGAAGTAATACTCAGCAGAAGAGATAAAATCAGGATACCAAGCAAAATTTAAAATAATAAATAAAAGAGTAAAATGGCACAATCAGAGTGATTTAAAAGTAGCCAAAACACCTTTATTTGCAATACAGAGTAAAATTATAAAATATCCACAACGCGTTTCACCTATAATGGCTTTATCAAGTGGAGACAAAAAAAACATGCTTGGTAGGGTTTATATAGGGGGACTGATTATAGACAGGCGCCTAAATTACGTCATCAGGTAAGGTGCATTTTCAAAATATAAAATAAACTATATATATGTATTCATTGGTGGTCTGGGCAGCTTCCCCTGAAGTTTGGAGTAAAAACGAGGGTTATAAATAGGGTAAAAGTTGTATTTCATTTGGTCATGTGATCGGCTTACTTTTCAAATAATAATAATAATGTATTCAAGCCTTTATTTATTTGTCTTATGCTATTACCCTTACTTAATCATCCAGCCTCTTTAAATACCATGTAGAAGTGCACTTAAAAGAAAATACTCACTAGTGCACTTAATAATTTATTTTAAGCTATTATGCCAAATAACTAATTATCCTTTTTAAATAATATGTAAATAGTGCACTTAAAATAACCTGTCACTCCTGCATTTTCTGTACATATGTATTTTAAGTTATTCCCCTTTTATATAAGGGTTATCTAATCTGTATGTACTTCATGTATTTATTAATGCAGTGTATATATAAGGGTTATCTAACCTGTATGTACTTCATGTATTTATTAATGCAGTGTATATATAAGGGTTATCTAATCTGTATGTACTTCATGTATTTATTAATGCAGTGTATATATAAGGGTTATCTAATCTGTATGTACTTCATGTATTTATTAATGCAGTGTATATATAAGGGTTATCTAACCTGTATGTACTTCATGTATTTATTAATGCAGTGTATATATATATAAGGGTTATCTAACCTGTATGTACTTCATGTATTTATTAATGTAGTGTATATATATATAAGGGTTATCTAATCTGTATGTACTTCATGTATTTATTAATGCAGTGTATATATAAGGGTTATCTAATCTGTATGTACTTCATGTATTTATTAATGCAGTGTATATATAAGGGTTATCTAATCTGTATGTACTTCATGTATTTATTAATGCAGTGTATATATAAGGGTTATCTAATCTGTATGTACTTCATGTATTTATTAATGCAGTGTATATATAAGGGTTATCTAATCTGTATGTACTTCGTGTATTTATTAATGCAGTGTATATATAAGGGTTATCTAATCTGTATGTACTTCGTGTATTTATTAATGCAGTGTATATATAAGGGTTATCTAATCTGTATGTACTTCATGTATTTATTAATGCAGTGTATATATAAGGGTTATCTAATCTGTATGTACTTCATGTATATATTAATGCAGTGTATATATAAGGGTTATCTAATCTGTATGTACTTCATGTATTTATTAATGCAGTATATATATAAGGGTTATCTAATCTGTATGTACTTCGTGTATTTATTAATGCAGTGTATATATAAGGGTTATCTAATCTGTATGTACTTCGTGTATTTATTAATGCAGTGTATATATAAGGGTTATCTAATCTGTATGTACTTCATGTATTTATTAATGCAGTGTATATATAAGGGTTATCTAATCTGTATGTACTTCATGTATATATTAATGCAGTGTATATATAAGGGTTATCTAATCTGTATGTACTTCATGTATTTATTAATGCAGTGTATATATAAGGGTTATCTAATCTGTATGTACTTCGTGTATTTATTAATGCAGTGTATATATATAAGGGTTATCTAATCTGTATGTACTTCGTGTATTTATTAATGCAGTGTATATATATAAGGGTTATCTAATCTGTATGTACTTCGTGTATTTATTAATGCAGTGTATATATATAAGGGTTATCTAATCTGTATGTACTTCGTGTATTTATTAATGCAGTGTATATATAAGGGTTATCTAATCTGTATGTACTTCATGTATTTATTAATGCAGTGTATATATAAGGGTTATCTAATCTGTATGTACTTCGTGTATTTATTAATGCAGTGTATATATAAGGGTTATCTAATCTGTATGTACTTCGTGTATTTATTAATGCAGTGTATATATAAGGGTTATCTAATCTGTATGTACTTCATGTATTTATTAATGCAGTGTATATATAAGGGTTATCTAATCTGTATGTACTTCATGTATTTATTAATGCAGTGTATATATAAGGGTTATCTAATCTGTATGTACTTAATGTATTTATTAATGCAGTGTATATATAAGGGTTATCTAATCTGTATGTACTTCGTGTATTTATTAATGCAGTGTATATATAAGGGTTATCTAATCTGTATGTACTTCATGTATTTATTAATGCAGTGTATATATAAGGGTTATCTAATCTGTATGTACTTCATGTATTTATTAATGCAGTGTATATATAAGGGTTATCTAATCTGTATGTACTTCATGTATTTATTAATGCAGTGTATATATAAGGGTTATCTAATCTGTATGTACTTCATGTATTTATTAATGCAGTGTATATATAAGGGTTATCTAATCTGTATGTACTTCATGTATTTATTAATGCAGTGTATATATATAAGGGTTATCTAATCTGTATGTACTTCATGTATTTATTAATGCAGTGTATATATAAGGGTTATCTAATCTGTATGTACTTCATGTATTTATTAATGCAGTGTATATATAAGGGTTATCTAATCTGTATGTACTTCATGTATTTATTAATGCAGTGTATATATAAGGGTTATCTAATCTGTATGTACTTCGTGTATTTATTAATGCAGTGTATATATAAGGGTTATCTAATCTGTATGTACTTCGTGTATTTATTAATGCAGTGTATATATAAGGGTTATCTAATCTGTATGTACTTCGTGTATTTATTAATGCAGTGTATATATAAGGGTTATCTAATCTGTATGTACTTCGTGTATTTATTAATGCAGTGTATATATAAGGGTTATCTAATCTGTATGTACTTAATGTATTTATTAATGCAGTGTATATATAAGGGTTATCTAATCTGTATGTACTTAATGTATTTATTAATGCAGTGTATATATAAGGGTTATCTAATCTGTATGTACTTCGTGTATTTATTATTGCAGTGTATATATAAGGGTTATCTAATCTGTATGTACTTCATGTATTTATTAATGCAGTGTATATATAAGGGTTATCTAATCTGTATGTACTTCATGTATTTATTAATGCAGTGTATATATAAGGGTTATCTAATCTGTATGTACTTCATGTATTTATTAATGCAGTGTATATATAAGTATGCACACTTGCTCAAAGTTCCTTCATTTCCCCTCTCCTCCCTTCCTCCATCTCATTATTTATTTATTTTTCTAATTCCTGTTCTATTTTGTACATTGAGGAATCACAAGTACAGTCTTTGAACTGTTTTGAATAATCTTTGGGCATAGTCCACACCCACACACTTATTCCCCCTCCTTCCCCTACAGCAGGGGTAGGCAACCTACGGCACTAGTGCCATCCACGGCACTTTGCACGGCACTTAAGGCTGCTACAGCCAAACAGGCTCTGGCCTATCAGGAGTCCCAGTGAAACTTCAGATATCTGCTAATACGAAAAGGTGGTGAAGGACAATCCTCAATTTATGCATTGCAGATCACTTCCTCCCAACACTTGTGAATGGGAATCCACAATGAAGTAGAGCAGCCTGCAGCTGCTGTTGCAGCTCCTGCCCTTGACCTGTACCTGGCCAGCTTGGTACCCACTGGAACCCAGGGAAGCCACCCACACTGCAGAATAATCCTCCCCTCATACAAATAATACGGACAGCCCACAAACAAACATATATACAATCCGCACAAACGGAACCCGCTAACAATCCACATACATGCACACAACCCCACATGCAGCCTTGCACATGCAATACCCCAAACAGCCCCACACATACACACACTACCAAACAAACAAGGTGAAATATCCATCCACACACACACACACACAATTCCACAAGCAACCCCCATACATAGCCCACATTCATATGTATCATACACAATACCACAAACTACTCCTGAACATATACAATATAATAGCTCATATACGCACAAATACAACAATACAAAGCAATTACAGTATGTGACAGACCCCTCTGTCTTGGAACTATGCTCTATTCCGTTGCCTTCGTCTATCCTTCGGTTAACCGCAGCTTAATTGGTGAACGTTGGGAGGTCGCTGTTCGTGTAACTCCCACGTGGCGGCAGCCATTTTAAAGTCCCGAATGGCCAGCGGTGTTCGGCGCCCAAACTATGGAACTTAAAACGGACACTATTTTGCACGAACACCGCTGAAGCCGCCGACCTCTCTTCTATGCCATCCAGCACACGAATGTCGGTCCGTTCGGTACTTTCCGGCACAAATAGACGCACCCCAGATAGCCATCCCATGGAGCCCGTTCGTATACCGAAAGACAATGTGAAAGACTTTGGCTCCATGGCGATTGAACTGTATGCATAGGATCTGAGCGGCATTCGGTAATAATGTGCGCTCAGATCCCAGCTATCTGAATGTGGGAATTCTGTTTGTGTAATGTAAAGTATTTGATTTTATTGTATTTTTATGTTCAGGTACAAAATGGAGTTTAGCGTCTATCCATGGAGATAATTGGATTACTTCCCAATTATCTCCAAGATAGAGAGGAGGGTTTATCTACATCAAAGGGGAGTGTTGTGTATGCTTGTGCTTGTGTATGCTTGTGCCACTGTGATTGGCTACTGTATCCACATTGTCCCAGTCTTCCATCAGGTCCCCTAGGGGAGTGTCCACCAGGAGGGAGACCTGCATAAATACCATGCAGGTAGCCCTCAATAAACCAGATCTCTGCTTAACCCTCAATACAGAGCTTGGTGTCGTACTTGGGGGTATTGGATTCGTATGATTTACTCGTTCGGCTGTTTGGTTCGTGAAAGATTTCGTATGGTTCCTGTTCGGCTAATTGGAACTGCTGTTAGCTGCTTCTTCATTCGGAAAGGGAACATCCTCAGCAGTATTAACCCCTCTTATACCGGGATGTACCGTAACACAGTATAAATAACACAAGCAGAATACGGCAGCATACACACCTCAATCTAAAAAAAATAGGACCGGCACGCTACGGGACATCTCAATCCTATATCGGCACAGTGCCGCTAAAAGGTTGCCTACCCCTGCCCTACAGCATCATTAGCTGTATACACCCCCTGGCCATCAGCATTATAACCACGACCCCGGCCGATAAACACGCCCATCCTATCTATCCCAGTTCACTCCCTCCCACCAGTATGCTACTAGTAGCAGCCCCTCCTGCACACTACATTTCCCAATACCCCTAGCGGCACGTCATGTGATCAGTCCGTTTTCCAAAATGGAAGCCGATCATGTGACCAACTAAAATACAACTTTTACCCTATTTATAACCCTCGTTTTTACTCCAAACTTCAGGGTAAGCTGCCCACACCACCAATGTATACATATATATAGTTTATTTTATATTTTGAAATGACGTCATTTAGGCACTAAACCTCATTTACTGTCTATAATCAGTCCCCCTATATAAACCCTACCCTACCAAGCATGTTTTTTTGTCTCCACTTGATAAAGCCATTATAGGTGAAACGCGTTGTGGATATTTTATAATTTTACTCTGTATTGCAAATAAAGGTGTTTTGGCTACTTTTAAATCACTCTTTTATTTATTATTTTTAATTTTGCTTGGTATCCTGATTTTATCTCTCCTGCTGAGTATTACTCCAAAGACATCTGAGGTGGGGATTATACCACTCACGCCTAAATCATTGAGCAGTCCGCCTGCTCAATTCTATGTGAGTACATTTTAGTATTTATACTCCTTATATAAGATTTTATACAGCGAGCACTATTAGTTGTCTCTCTTCTCCCTTATGATCTACATATCGGCAAAAGACTTAACCCTCTACACATATCCTACAAGCGGGGATTATACCGCTGTACGCTATTCACACTAGAACTGGCTTAAGCTCTACTAAACGTGAGTAAGACTGTATTAGACTCTGTTGTTATATACACCATCTTTACCAGACGTACTGCCCTATCATCTGTCTTTCTCTTCTACATACGGAGTAAAAGACCAATACTTCTCTACGTATCCTATAAGCGGGGATTGTACCGCTGTATGCCATCCACACTAGAGCTAGTTCAGCTCTACTACGCATGAGTAGGATTACCATAGATCTCTTCTTCCTGCATATCAACCCTCTTATCAGACGTATTTGCACCATTATTTGTTTCTTTCTTTACATACGGATCCTGAAACGCCATCTTCACGTGACCCTTAGAGAGAATACCCCTCCACATAGGCCGTCGGTTCCCCACCAGGCCCTACTAAAGACTTTGTTTTGGCACCACCTACACTTTGGACTTTGTTCATTCTCTAGCTGCACTTTAGTCAGCTTTGGCGCAACCTTCTTCTATTTTGTCTTGTATACTCACATACATCCAATCACTGACATACATCTAATCACTCACATACATCTAATCACTCACATACATCTAATCCCTCGCATACATCTAATCACTCACATACATCTAATCCCTCGCATACATCTAATTTCATTCACATATGGGATTTTACCAAGGTTTGTTGAATGTTTTTTCCTTTTGCAGCATGTTTGTTTATATTGTTTGCAATGTTATATGGGCTTTATTTACTTTAGAGCAGATTTTTAAGTATTGTTTTTATTCCTTTTTGCAGGGAACAGTGGTTCTGCCTTCCTACAAATAGATGTAGGCCGCTCTATTTGGCCCTCAGATAAACCCTTTGTAACTCTGCTCCCAACAACTACGCTCATGAACCCTATGGATTCCAGACTCGGGAAGAACTGCAACTCCGTGAGAATGTTCAAAGAAGGTAAATTGGGATCGTTGTGTGAAGTGAAACTATTACTGTGTACTCAACTTGTCAAAAAGTAATTATGGACTGACCGTATCCACAATTTAGACATTATTTTATTTTTACTTATTAAGCATCAGTGTTTTCTGTGAGGTTACCCAGTGTCACAAACGAACAGTTTGTGACAAATTAGCACAGTCAGGTAGAAACCGGTAGTAAGAAGGGATCTGTTTAATCAAGCTAACAATTTAGAGGACATGTGATATAACACAAAAAGGTAAAGACTAATATACTGCGAAGAGGAGATAAATTACCCGACGCACAGTTTGTATCCAAGTATATTTATATACATTGTGCAACATGAGTGGGAGTTCCTAAGTAAGATGCGCGGTAGACGATGACGGGACGTAATGATGTCATGCCATTGCGTCGCAAACATGCGCAGACACAGCAAAGGGACGCTGCCCGGCATATTTAAACGCCAGATTTTGAAGAAAGAACAAACTCCTGAAGAAAGACGAAATGCGTTGAGCAGATCAATACCCCCGGAAGGACTTCAATGCAGCAGCATTTAAAGAACTGATTTCCTCATTCCTAATCACTAGTGGTATGTGGAGGAGATATCTACTGCGGATTGACCAAGCCTAATTGAGGCTTAAAGCGCTTTTGCACATATTGATTTACTTCAATTGTGCCATTGCCTTTGTGAGTGTTCCTTTTACTTTTTGTAACATTTTGTGTTTATTAAAGCTTGCACAATTATTTTTTTTGTTTCTCATGTGAGTTTTACACTTTCCTCTGCATTATGGTAACCATAACTACCTCACATTTTGTGACCGTGGCGCCCTGTACTGTATTTTACCTTCATGTTGTACAGTTTGCTTGCACTTAGATGCTGAGATATGCACGAGCCTTCTGTGAGTACATGTTTTGTGAGGTGAGGGGGCAGACTACTTTATAGAATTAATTTGTATGATGGGTGGAGACCAGTGTTTAGGACAGGCCATTAGCAGTTAGACTGGTTTTGGCTGCCAAAACCTGAGCTGTACCTAGTTCTTATAGATCTATATTTTGATTATGAAAGCAGTGTAGATGACTGAAACACGGGTTGATTTTTATGCAGTATCTCCTACTGGGTTACATGGCGTGCTATTAATATGCCAGGTAACATCCCCTGGCACCGTCCTTTTTAATGCTATAAAGTATGCCATGTTAATGTAAGCCCTGTATACCTTCTCTATAGACCTTCTGTTTTGCAGTTTGGCTCAGGGCTTGATAAACCACTCATGCAAGGAGCCATGGTTTTTTCACCTTGGTTAAAAAAACAGTTTGCAGTTTCCCTAATGTGTGGACATATATATATATATATATATATATATATAAAACAGTTTACCTTCCTACATAAAGATACTGATTCCTAATGTGTGGGCTACATGTATCTGCTGGCTTCTAATGTGTGCACCTAAATATCTGCTGGTTCTTTGTGTATGGACCTGCATGTATCAGCTGGTTCTTTGTGTATGGACCTATATGTATCAGCTGGTTCTTTGTGTATGGCCCTACATGTATCAGCTGGTTCTTAGTGTATGGACCTACATGTATCAGCTGGTTCTTAGTGTATGGACCTACATGCATCAGCTGGTTCTTTGTGTATGGACCTGCATGTATCAGCTGGTTCTTTGTGTATGGCCCTACATGTATCAGCTGGTTCTTTGTGTATGGACCTGCATGTATCAGCTGGTTCTTTGTGTATGGACCTGCATGTATCTGCTTGGTTCTTAGTGTATGGCCCTACATGTATCAGCTGGTTCTTTGTGTATGGTCCTACATGTATCAGCTGGTTCTTTGTGTATGGACCTACATGTATCTGCTTGGTTCTTTGTGTATGGACCTACATGTATCAGCTGGTTCTTTGTGTATGGCCCTACATGTATCAGCTGGTTCTTTGTGTATGGCCCTACATGTATCTGCTTGGTTCTTAGTGTATGGACCTACATGTATCAGCTGGTTCTTAGTGTATGGCCCTACATGTATCAGCTGGTTCTTAGTGTATGGACCTACATGTATCAGCTGGTTCTTTGTGTATGGACCTGCATGTATCAGCTGGTTCTTTGTGTATGGACCTGCATGTATCTGCTTGGTTCTTAGTGTATGGCCCTACATGTATCCGCTGGTTCTTTGTGTATGGACCTACATGTATCTGCTAGTTATTTGTGTATGGCCCTACATGTATCAGCTGGTTCTTTGTGTATGGACCTACATGTATCAGCTGGTTCTTTGTGTATGGACCTGCATGTATCTGCTGGTTCTTTGTGTATGGCCCTACATGTATCAGCTGGTTCTTTGTGTATGGACCAACATGTATCTGCTTGGTTCTTAGTGTATGGGCCTACATGTATCAGCTGGTTCTTAGTGTATGGACCTACATGTATCAGCTGGTTCTTTGTGTATGGACCTGCATCTATCAGCTGGTTCTTTGCGTATGGACCTACATGTATCTGCTTGGTACTTAGTGTATGGACCTACATGTATCTGGTGGTTCTTTGTGTATGGACCTGCATGTATCTGCTGGTTCTTTGTGTATGGACCTACATGGATCTGCTGGTCCTTTTGTATGGACCTACATGGATCTGCTGGTTCTTTGTGTATAGACCTACATGTATTAGCTGGTTCTTTGTGTATGGACCTACATGTATCTGCTGGTTCTTTGTGTATGGACCTACATGTATCTGCTGGTTCTTTGTGTATGGACCTACATGTATCTGCTTGGTTCTTAGTGTATGGACCTACATGTATCTGCTTGGTTCTTAGTGTATGGGCCTACATGTATCAGCTGGTTCTTTGTGTATGGGCCTACGTGTATCTGCTGGTTCTTTGTGTATGGACCTGCATGTATCTGCTTGGTTCTTAGTGTATGGACCTACATGTATCTGCTGGTTCTTTGTGTATGGACCTACATGGATCTGCTGGTTCTTTGTGTCTGGACCTACATGTATCTGCTGGTTCTTTGTGTGTGGACCTACATGTATCTGCTTGGTTCTTAGTGTATGGCCCTACATGTATCAGCTGGTTCTTAGTGTATGGCCCTACATGTATCAGCTGGTTCTTAGTGTATGGACCTACATGTATCAGCTGGTTATTTGTGTATGGACCTGCATGTATCAGCTGGTTCTTTGTGTATGGACCTGCATGTATCTGCTTGGTTCTTAGTGTATGGCCCTACATGTATCCGCTGGTTCTTTGTGTATGGACCTACATGTATCTGCTAGTTCTTTGTGTATGGCCCTACATGTATCAGCTGGTTCTTTGTGTATGGACCTACATGTATCAGCTGGTTCTTTGTGTATGGACCTGCATGTATCTGCTGGTTCTTTGTGTATGGCCCTACATGTATCAGCTGGTTCTTTGTGTATGGACCAACATGTATCTGCTTGGTTCTTAGTGTATGGGCCTACATGTATCAGCTGGTTCTTAGTGTATGGACCTACATGTATCAGCTGGTTCTTTGTGTATGGACCTGCATCTATCAGCTGGTTCTTTGCGTATGGACCTACATGTATCTGCTTGGTACTTAGTGTATGGACCTACATGTATCTGCTGGTTCTTTGTGTATGGACCTACATGTATCTGCTGGTTCTTTGTGTATGGACCTACATGGATCTGCTGGTCCTTTTGTATGGACCTACATGGATCTGCTGGTTCTTTGTGTATGGACCTACATGTATTAGCTGGTTCTTTGTGTATGGACCTACATGTATCTGCTGGTTCTTTGTGTATGGACCTACATGTATCTGCTGGTTCTTTGTGTATGGACCTACATGTATCTGCTTGGTTCTTAGTGTATGGACCTACATGTATCTGCTTGGTTCTTAGTGTATGGGCCTACATGTATCAGCTGGTTCTTTGTGTATGGACCTGCATGTATCTGCTTGGTTCTTAGTGTATGGACCTACATGTATCTGCTGGTTCTTTGTGTATGGACCTACATGGATCTGCTGGTTCTTTGTGTATGGACCTACATGTATCTGCTGGTTCTTTGTGTGTGGACCTACATGTATCTGCTTGGTTCTTAGTGTATGGACCTACATGGATCTGCTGGTTCTTTGTGTATGTGTAACGAAAATATACCCCAACACGCAGGATTCAACTCAACAGAAGACAACACAGAGGGAAGATACGTCTACCGGACCTTAGAATGGCCGGACTCGACGTATATGAGAGGAGTACAGAGTCAGGAACGATCCGAGGTCAAGGGCACAAAGAGACAGCGTAAACTAGGACTAGCCGGGGTCTGGTACACAGTACACAGTAAACAGCAAGCCGGCAAACAGAACAGATAAGGATAAAGAGAAAACGTAGTCAAAAACAAAGCCAAGGTCAGGTACAAAGGAACACAACTGAACACAACAAGCGCTAAAGGGAACTGAAACAGAAACCACGATAGGGCAAGGAACTAAGGGAAAAAGGTGAGTATATATGCCTAAACATATATTTTGATTGGTCCCTGTCACATCCACGCCCCCAAAAGGTAAGTGTATGCGTAGTGTGGCATGACAGGGACCAATGGGAGGCCTTTGCCAATGTAGGCTCCCACTGTCCCTTTAAGAGCGCGCCCGAGACCCACGGCGCGCTCTTAGAGTCTGGCGGAACACGTGACCGCTTCTCGCGGTCACTGCCCACCTTCCTGTTGCAGCCGTCAGATGAGCCGCGCGCGGCTTGAACAGAGGACCCCGGTCGGCCCCTGAGGACACGCCCTCCGGGCGGGGAGGGCCAGGCCTGGCAGGAAAACGAGAATGGAAGGAACGCACAAGGCAAGGAGCGTGAACAGCATCAGCGGAAATCCAACTGTGCTCCTCAGGCCCATAGCCCTTCCAATGCACCAGGTATTGAAGTCGACCTCTAAGGAAACGAGAGTCAAGATCGACAGAAACTTCAAACTCCTCATAACCCTCCACAGAGACAGGAGGGGGAGGAGGAGTATGCCGGGTATAGCGGTTACGTACGTAAGGCTTCAACAATGAAGTGTAAAAGACATTAGGAATACGCAGATTCTTAGGAAGACCCAAGGCATACGAAACAGGATTAACCTTATGCAAAACACGATAAGGACTAATAAAGCGGAGAGCCAATTTCATAGAAGGCACCCGGAGGCGAATATTTTGCGTGGAAAGCAAAACCCTGTCCCCCACGACATAGGAAGGAGCTGCCCTGTGATGCTTGTCAGCCTGCACCTTCTGGCGAGCAGCGGAATCCACCAAAGAACGCTGAACCTGCTCCCAAGTATTACGCAAACCAGCCAAATGCTCGTCCAGAACTGGCATGCCCTGTGAGGAGAAAGCAGCCGGAAGAACAACGGGATGCTGGCCATAGACAACGTAAAAAGGACTTTTGCCGGAAGAATCATGAGTAGCGTTGTTCCGAGCAAACTCAGCCCAAGGAAGAAGGTCAGCCCAATTGTTCTGATGGTGGGATACGAAACAACGAAGGTACTGCTCCAGAGATTGATTGGCACGTTCAGCAGCTCCATTAGACTGGGGGTGGTAAGCGGAAGAAAATGAGAGAGTAATACCCATTTCCGAACAAAAAGCTTTCCAGAACCTGGAAATAAATTGGCTACCCCTATCGGATACAATAGATAAGGGAATGCCATGCAACCGAAACACCTCTCTAGCGAAGATAAGTGCCAGTTCCCTAGACGTGGGCAGCTTGCGAAGGGACACAAAGTGAGCCATCTTGGAAAACCGATCTACTATCATTAGGATAACGGTGTTACCATTCGAGGGGGGTAATTCAACAATAAAATCCATGGACAGGTTAGACCAAGGTCTCTCGGGAACGGGTAACGGATGCAACAGCCCACAAGGAACTCTACGAGAAGATTTCATACAGGCACAAGTAGTACAAGCACCTATATAGTCGTGACATCCTTGCGCAAGGAATCCCACCAAAAATACAGAGAAACAGCTGACACCGTTTTGGAAATACCAGGATGTCCAGCAGTCTTAGTGTCATGATACAACGACAGAATATCCCGTCTCTCGGGAACATCAACAAATAGTTTATCAGTAGGCCTCTCGCTTGGGGCCATGCTTTGTTTCGCTTGTATGGTCTGCAAGAGGGACGAGGAAATAGACAAAATAGTAGTAGCTAATATCCTGTCTGGGGGAATGACAGGAGTAACATCAATCTCCTGTTTGTCAGCAGTTTCGAACTGTCTGGACAGAGCGTCTGCTTTAGTGTTACGATCACCTGGCCTATAGGTGATAATATAATTGAAATGGGACAAAAACAGTGACCACCTAGCCTGCCTAGAAGACAATCTTTTAGCCTCACTAAGATAGGATAGGTTCTTGTGATCCGTAAATATGAGGATGGGATCCTTAGTTCCTTCTAACAAATGTCTCCATAATTTTTCAGTTTCAGAGAGTTTGGCAACACTTAAATGCATGGGTTCCTCCTCAGATACTTTAACACTCTCAGGTTTATCAACTCTGGGGTTAAAGGGTGTAACAAAACGTCTATTCCTGTTTTTAGTATAGAGCCTGTCACGAATCCTATTATCTATATCAATGAGGTAGTCAATAAGGTCCTCTAATGCAATAGGAAGCTCCTTAGCTGCTACCTCATCCAATATAGTGTCAGATAAACCTTCCATGAATGCAGTAGTTAACCCATTGTTGGTCCAATCTACCTGTGAAGTAAGGGTACGAAACTGAATGGCATAGTCAGCCACAGACCTAGAACCCTGTTTAATTCTCATTAATGCTCTTGCGGCATTTTTTGATCTTTTCGTTGTGTCAAAAGTTCTACGAAAAGCCGTAAGGAAACTAGTGAAATCATGCACCATAGGGCCATTAGCCTCCCAAATAGGATTTGCCCACTCAAGAGCTTTATCGGTAAGTTGGTGCATAAGTCGATAAGTTGGTGCACCTTAGACCTTTCTGTGGGAAAGGAGCGTGGATATATCTCAAAGTGGAATTCTATTTGATTAATGAAACCTTAGATTAATGTCTTAGAGTCCCCTCCATACCTAGGAGGAGGTGTTAAATGGGCCGAAGTATTAGGCAAAGTAGATACTTCAGGAAGAAGAGGTGTAGGAGGGTTAGGTGTGGTTGCTGGAATAGTTCTAGATAAGAGCGTTTGGAGAGCCTGGGCTATATGATCCATACGGTGATCCTGCTCTACAAATCTAGCCTCATGAGACGCCATCTGCTGAGCTAAATCTGCGGGGTCCACCATATACATTGGAAGTGTGATCGGAGAGGAGATCCAGACAGAAAAAAAGGGGGGTGTATGTTACCCTATAACATACCAGCTGGAAAGTTTAGAGCCTGTTTCTAAAAAGGCTCGTTACCATGTGAGTGTGCCACTGTATAGACAACTCTAATTTGTGGTTTAAACAACCCTGCACTATATATTGTCTATTTTGTTTTTCCACATATGTCCAATTAAGTTGAACCACCATACCAATACCAATAGGGTGAGTCGACCTTATTTTAAATTAGCGCTGCACTACAATTGCACAGAGTGGAGACGATTCTTTCACTTTCTATCCTCTCTGTGTGTCCTGTTCTGTTTTCTAAATAGTGGGTGATTTTTGGAGCATCCACAAAGTGTTCAAGCTGCTATTATCTAAAACAATTACTAAAAAATAAGCGCCTGTAATTCACACATTTGTTTTTCTTTGATTCTATTGTACACTCTCCAACACGTGTGAAGGCTGCTGGCACTATGTCTATTTTTGAAAATAGGAAAAATTATTGTGTAAATATAGATGCGGTATTTGTTCACCCATCCACAGACTCAGATATGGTTATTGAAAGAGGGTTTGATACCCAGGATTGTAAAAGATCTTTAATTAAAGTTATGAGTCAAGAAATTCGAATTAAATGGGAAGTAGCCACCCTAGATAAATACTTGAGAGAGAATATCTCACCTAGGGGTTTAAGGTATACCAAATATCCCACATTTGATCTTGATGAACAAGAGTTTATGGATGAGTGGACTGATATGCTGGATTCATTTGCTTTGAAATCTATGTCTTTGATTGTAAAAAGAAGAAATGTGACTCTAATCAAACTAGATAAACAAATTAATGAGATGCAGGAGTTGCTAGTTAAACATACAAAAAGTGAAGAATATCAGAGGATTACTGATGAAATTCAAGGTATTCTAAATAGGATCGAAAGAGAGACTATAGAAATCAAAAAGAAAAAATATAAAAGAGACAGATATGATTTTGACCATAAACAAGTCAGATCCTATCAAAGATCTAAACAGGAAGATACGAGAGAGATACACCCCTACCGGTCATGGGATAAATATAATAGCAATTCGTATAAGCGACCGTATAGAGGAAACAAGAATATACCATTTGAAAGAGAAAGAACCCATTATCACAATACACCTAGAAAAAGGAAACCATCAATAAGAAACAAAAAAGAATATGTACCTACTCCCCGCTATGAATCGAAACGTACAGAGAATTCATTAAGAGAAAGGGTGGAATATCCATCCACTTCACATCAGGACTCCAGACGTTTTGAAAGGCCCAAACAGAAAGAAAGAAATCATAGATCAAAATCCCCTATTCTCCATCAAGATAAAAACCCTCAAAATCAAGTCACCTCCCACAACAGGTTTAGTGTCTTAAATAGGGAACCAGAAACTTTTTTTCAAAACGAGAGGCCCAAAGACAAACACAAGACCTTCGCTCCTACTTGGAGGAGGTCTCCACACCTCGATTCTCCACACAAAAGAAGGAGGAGTATAGAGGAAGGGGAGTTAGAGGAGGAAAGAGAACTAAGAAAAGCGAAAAGGGACTGGACACACCACCATCATTAATTTTTAACTTGTCCAGCCAAGTGTTAACTAAGGCCCAAAGTTCAGTTCTGAATAAGGGACTAAAATTTGTTCCGACTAAAGAATTAGACAGATTTGAGATGTATGTGGATTTGAACAAATTTAAGAGACAGCTTTGTCTGAAAAAGTGTTTTGTGAGGAATGATAGACACCTCAATGAAGAGACCACCCAATCTGAGTTTGTACATACAACACTCAGAGAAAAGTCTGTCTTTTTTCCACATAATTTCATTTCTGATGAAATGATAAGCTTTGAAAAGGCAGTTATGCAAGAAATTAATAATATTAAGACTAAAACCATCAATAGGAATCTAAATAAAAAAGAGTGGCTAGCTCTGAAGGAATTACAAAAAGATCAAAACATAGTGATCAAACCTGCGGACAAGGGGGGGGGGGATAGTTGTGATGGACGTAGACAAATATCTCCAGGAGGGTCTGAGATTGGTGGGGGATCCAACTACCTATCTCAGACTTCCCGGTAATCCATCACAGGAGATTGAAACCAAATTCAGGAGTTTCTTTGAGGCTGGTAGAGACAAAGGGATCCTTAATAATCAAGAATATAGTTACTTAAATATCCAACACCCAAGGGTCCCAGTGCTCTACCATCTCCCAAAGATCCACAAGCATCCTGTTGCTCCACCGGGTCGTCCGATAGTCTCTGGAATCAATTCGATTTCCAGTAGACTATCGGAATATATAGACCACTGTCTCCAACCCCTTGTCCAACAAACTCCGAGTCATCTCAAGGACACCATAAGTATACTTCAGACCCTACGAGAGATGACCTGGAAGGAGAGTTACATATTAGTTACGGCTGACGTAAGCTCTCTTTATACGGTTATTCCCCACAATAGAGGAGAGGAGGCGGTAAGATTCCATTTAGAACAGTCAGAATTATATCAACAAGACCAAATAGACTTTATCATCCAGGGCATTCACCTCATATTATGTAATAATTTTTTCTGGTTCTCCAACGATTTTTATTTACAAATATGTGGCACGGCGATGGGAACGAGGTTTGCACCCAGTTATTCGAATCTTTTTATGGCTCTATGGGAGCACATTTTTATTTTGGATAACGCAGACTGGAGTGCAAACCTCGTTTCCTATCGCCGCTATATAGACGACATTTTCTTTGTCTGGGATGGTCCAGAAGAGACTCTCCAACTGTTTCTGGCATATTTGAATTTTAATAATTGGGGGATTAATTTGGTAGCAGAGCACAGTAGACAGAGTGTGAATTTTTTAGATTTGACAATCTATATTGAAGAAAGCACTATAAAAACCAAAACCCACTTCAAGTTGGTAGATGTAAACAACTATATAGATCTACAAAGTTGCCATTTTTCGCCGTGGCTTCTAAACATTCCAAAGTCACAGTTCCTTCGGATACGAAGGAACTGTACTGATACAGCAATATACAATGCCCAAGCGAAGAAATTGAAAAGTCGCTTTATAGAAAAGGGATATAACAATGAGATCCTGCAAAGCACAATAGAAGAAATAAAATCTCAGGATAGACCAAAACTTCTGGAGTATAAGAGCAAGAATGACAATACAAATCAAGATATCCCCTTCCTGTGTAACTTTAATTCAAAAAGTAAACAGGTGAAACGAATTATTAAAAAATTCTGGCCAATACTGAGGACCGATCCCATATTATATAATCTATTACCAGAGCAGCCGAAAGTTGTCTACAGGGGAGCCCCGAGTTTAGCATCAAAGCTAGTTAAAAATCACATAAAAAATGACAATAAGTCCAAAACCTTTTTATATAAAGACGTTTTTTTTGGATGTGGGTTATGTATACCATGTAGGCGGACAGGGAGTAGTAAGAGACATGTGACCACCTTTTTACATCCTCAGGGTAAAAAGAAATATACGATCAAAAATATGATTACGTGTCACACTAAGCAAGTCATATATGTACTTAAGTGCACATGTAATTTATATTATGTAGGGAGAACGAAACGACCGCTATATATAAGGATAAACGAACATGTTCGTAATATTAAGAAAGGATTTATACAACACAGTGTTTCGTCTCACTTTAAAGAACATCATGGGTGTGATCCCCAGTATTTTACTTTTTTTGCCATTCAAAAAATCTATCCCAATTGGAGGGGTGACGATATAATTAAGAAATTGGGTCAGGCGGAGATGCGGTGGATCTTTGATTTGGACACTCTGGTTCCACACGGTCTCAATGTGGACTTTGAGTTGTACCATTTCTTGTGATCCACTGTGCCTCTGCCTGATCAAATTAGGGTTATAGGTGCCCTATTGTATCCCTGTCAGACCTATACCCTTTAAAAAGGTTTATTACATCCTTGTCAGATCTTTGCCTAACTAGAAGCTATTAGTCCTCTTTTTGATCCAATATCAGGGGTTTTCAATATTGTATATAGTTGTATATAAGGGATTTGTGTATTTCATAAGGTTAGGTACTATGCATATATTAGTGGATTTTGGAGTCATATTTCTTTATTATTTTACATTTATCAGATTCATCTTTTTACCCAATTGATGCTGTATAAATTTTTCTCCCCCCTCCTCTTTCCAAATTTGAGCGAAATTCGCTATAGTGTTGCTAAGTGTGATGGGACTGTCATTTCTGCCGAACCGGAAGTGACAGAACAATGCGGCCGCAATGCATTTCGGGATATGTAGTCCCGTCTATCTTTTTTTTTTTTTTTTTTTTGTAAATCTGTTTATTGAGAGATTCAAAAAGGCAATAAATTCAAACGGTTAGGACGCGCAGGTCCAGCATTGCTGAGCATACTATATATGAGAGCGGTTTAACATTATTAACTGCTGGTTAACAGAGGATCAGCGGCGTTCAATACAGTAGTATACATACAGTGATAAGGAGAGGAAAAATAAAAAGGGAGAAAGAAAAACAAACGTGGGCAGCCCCACGTAATAAACTCTTTATACATTGAATCCCGGTGCGTTATGCGGTATTCAGGGATGGACGGTGTCCGGGAGGACCTACCCTTGTGTGCACTACTCAGTGTAGAATTCTACCCTACAGTGCGCTCGACTTTAGTATCCATTTGGAGAGTAAGGTATCCAAGATTTGCGAGCTAGCAGTGTTAATGCCAGAGCGAAACCCTGGTTATGGTAAGGATAGCTGCGGGTACTGAGGTGAAGACCCCAGATCTCAAGTTAACCTGGGAGTCGGGTCCTATGTCTAACAGTAGCTTCGTATTTGTCACCTCGACAAGCCCCATCATCCCAGCGTCTATCTTTTGATGACGTAATGGAGTCAGATCATTGAGTTAAGCTGTGAAAGGGAGGAGTTAAGCACCAAGGTGCATTCCGATAGGATTGAAGTTGAAGAGGAAGTCCCAGACTGATGATGTAAATACCGGAACCAGGAAGCAACACCATGCCGATTGAAAAAGCCTACAGGATAGGTGAAACGCGTTTCGGAGGATCTAAACGGACATTTTATATATATATTTTTTATATGTATTTTATTTGTACTTTTATGCATTTGAATTACATTCAATTTTAATTTTATTAAAAGCACTTTTTTGTGCATTTCGTCCAAAAAGCGGATCCTGTGTTTGGTGTTGCCCAGGCTCAAGAGGGGGTTGTCACCCTTTATTTGACACAAACTTCTGAAACTCAGAGCCAGTTTGGAAGGCTCTGAGCCAGGTGAGCAAATTTCATAATATTTAAAAGTGTGCTTTATACCTGCAGATCTCACTTAGAGATCCTTTTCTCCTTTTCTCCACCATATACATTGGAAGTGTGATCGGAGAGGAGATCCAGACAGAAAAAAAGGGGGGTGTATGTTACCCTATAACATACCAGCTGGAAAGTTTAGAGCCTGTTTCTAAAAAGGCTCGTTACCATGTGAGTGTGCCACTGTATAGACAACTCTAATTTGTGGTTTAAACAACCCTGCACTATATATTGTCTATTTTGTTTTTCCACATATGTCCAATTAAGTTGAACCACCATACCAATACCAATAGGGTGAGTCGACCTTATTTTAAATTAGCGCTGCACTACAATTGCACAGAGTGGAGACGATTCTTTCACTTTCTATCCTCTCTGTGTGTCCTGTTCTGTTTTCTAAATAGTGGGTGATTTTTGGAGCATCCACAAAGTGTTCAAGCTGCTATTATCTAAAACAATTACTAAAAAATAAGCGCCTGTAATTCACACATTTGTTTTTCTTTGACCACTACAGTATGGACCTACATGTATCTGCTGGTTCTTTGTGTATGGACCTACATGTATCTGCTGGTTCTTAGTGTATGGGCCTACATGTATCTGCTGGTTCTTTGTGTATGGGCCTACATGTATCTGCTTGGTTCTTAGTTTATGTACCTACATGTAACTGCTTGGTTCTTTGTGTATGGACCTACATGTATCTGCTGGTTCTTTGTGTATGGACCTACATGTATCTGCTCGTTCTTAGTGTATGGACCTACATGTATCTGCTGGCTCCTAATGTATGGGCCTACATGTATATACTGGTTCTTAGTGTATGGGCCTAAATGTATCTGCTGGCTGTAAAATCCTGATCTAGTGCACTTCTTCTCTTACTGTCCTCTGTTCCAAGTGCTGTGATGTGTGGATGAGAGACCTGTTTTGTTGTTGGGTGCAGGTGACTTCATAGCTGAAGCGGCAAAAGAAAAGTGGGACAGACTTCGGATTATCTGTAGCCAGCCCTTCAACAAGCAAGCCATGTTTGGACTGTCATTCGTACGCCTACAATCCCCACTTAGCGAAGACGATCAGAACAGTCATAAAACAGCATCTCAGGCAAAGTATCTCTAACCTCTTTTTTGGTTTCTCTGCTGGTTGTTGTCACTTAGTGCCTTCACCCATGGGGCGTTATTTAAAGAAGACTGAACTAAGAAAAAGAAATATCAACATCAATATTAGTCATAGTGTTAAGTATATTCTACAAATTGAGAACAATATTCATCCAAAACACGTGACCTAATAAAATACAGAAAATCTGTACATTTAGCACTTGCTCTGACTCCATCTAGAGCTGCTCTTCACCCGTCACACCTACTAAATACACATTCACCATGTCTAGATCAACACGTAGTCTGTGCAGGGGAGGAGATTGCTCCTGTCATCCAGTCATGGTTTCCCATGCTGTAGGGCTGTTATAGAATAGTATGAGAAAGCACACACAGTATTGGTAAAACACTCTCAAAGTCTCAGAAAGATATCAGTCACTTATGGTTCCCAAAATACAGAGACATATTTTTATTGTTGAAGTAATGTCTTGTAACTCTTGCTTTGTTTCCACAGATTGAAGTGTCACAGGACAGCAGCTTGTCTAACTCTCGTCTTCCCTACTCACCTTCCAGGGAGTCCCTGGCGAATGGCAGAGAGGACAATAAACTGTGAGAGCCTGTATTATTACCTTATAATAAAACAGTGCACTGTAATGTTATACGTGATATAAATGTGCACCATGTCACCCAGAATGTCTCTGTAACGGATCACCTGGCACCCCGACTGGGTACCTCCGTTAATGGATGCTCCTAGCGCTTCCAGAGGACTCCAAGCACTCCACCAGACACCATAAGCACCGCAGGCTGCAGCTATCTCCCTTCAGAACAAAGCAGGAACAAGCTCTTACAAGAGCTCAGTGATTATAGCAAGGGAATATGCCTAGCATAGCAATCCCTTATAGCAGATTCCCCCAATAAGAGACAGGACTCAAGTTGAGGGTAAAAATAGAACTCTCTGGCTGCTAGCTTGCAGCCCTTTTTATTAGGTGCTCCCATGAAGGGGAGGGACACACACAGTAACGTACATTAACCAATCACACAATAGTTACATCCCACACATAGCCCTCCCCTCTACCTGTAAACTAATTATCTGTACACACAGGAAAATACAATTATCATAGGTAGGGAAAATACAGTTTTTACACAACATTCATAACTCCCAAAATATACATCACATTCGCATAAAAATACATATTCACAATCAATCCATTCAGGGGAACAACATACTCAAAAATCATACGAATTGGACCAGGGGTTCAAAAGTTAGTACAAATGTGCATTTGACCTTCTGGAAGCATGGTTTTACAGGGCCCTCTATCCTGGAGACAATGGGGGGGAGTAATCCAATTATCCAGGACTAGAGGCAGACTCCATTAACCACATGGTTGCAAAACGACATAAAACACTTTAAAATACATAAAGTCACATTTTACACATAACACACAGACATTTCACATATCCCCAGATAGCTCAGGTCTGAGTGCACATTATTAGGTGAATGGCACTCAGACCAACCGAATACAGTTTAATCGCCATGGAGCCAAAGTCTTTAATCACACGAATAGGCTCCATGGCATAGCTATCTGGGTTACCACAGCTCACACAGGGCAAGTACCAAATGACCCCACTGTATTTAAAGGGCCAGAATGAGTGACATACACTCTGGTATGGCCGAATACTGTTTTTAAAGGGCCCAATCTCCCAGGGCCATAGTCCAAAGGCAGCAGGCGGGCAGCCAGGCTTCTCCAATGCAATGTGGCGAGATTGCTCTCGTCACATCTCTCCCCTTTTCCAAACAGACTAACAGGGTATCTGACCTCCTGCCGGTCAGTGCCCTTGTTAGTCCAGCAGCCCACCCACAAAACAGAAACAGCAATACAGCCCACCCACAATAACTGGTTACTACACCTGGGTAGAGGAGAAATTTGTCCATGTCCAGGTGCCTCACCATGGCTGTGTGGGGGACTGGTAGGCTGCCTTGGTGGGTTGCTGAGTGGGCAGAGACCAGCGGTACTCTGCCCTGATGCCAGCACTACCACGGGAGTAGTCTGGTTGAAGCCTGGTTGCTGGAGACCGACTGTCTCCCCTTTAGCTGCACTGCTCTGCTGCTGGAGACCGACTGTCTCCCCTTTAGTTACACAGCTCTGCTGCTGGAGACCGACTGTCTCCCCTTTGGCTAAACAGCCCTGTCGTGGGGGGGCAGGACCGACCATCCCTACCCCCTGTGTGGTAAGTGCAGAGACCACGGTCCCATCTGCACCGGTGGGGGGCTTACAGTCTCCCCCTGGTACATTAAGCTGCCGCTGGGGAGAGGGGGTAACAGGCTCCTCTCCCAATAGAACACTCTGCCGCTGGGGAAAGGAGACTGGGCTCTCCCCCTGGGGAAAGGAGACTGGGCTCTCTATTCCCTGCACATTACGGATCCGCTGCTGGGGAGAGGTAGTAGCAAGCTCCTCTCCCATACATACTTTCCGCCTTTGTGGAGGGAGACCGACTGTCTCTCCTCCCAATACAGTGTCCTGCTGCTGGGGGGGGGGAGGTCGATGCTCTCCACTTTCTGTAACTCCAGCTCTAGTTGGGGATCTGGGCCGGTTGCCCAGCATCCCTGTAGGGCCGGTGGAGAGATCTCGGTCCCATCTCCACCTGCCTGCAGGGGGTCCTCCCAGGACCAGTCTATGAGGTCCTCTACCTCGGGTACCTCTGGTTGCTGTTGGGGAGGGAGACCGGTTGTCTCTTCCTCCAATAACCCATTCTGCCGCTGGGGAGTGAGACCGACTGTCTCCCCTCCCTGTAAAACATACTGCCGCTGGGGATCTGGGCCGGGTGCCCAGCATCCCTGTAGGGCCGGTAGAGAGACCTCGGTCCCATCTCCACCGGCCACCTCGGTTTCTTCCTCGTCCCACTCTACCTGTGGCTGGAGTTTCTCCCAACGTGCCCACTGGCCTTCCCTCAAAGCCCTGTGTTGTAGGTTCCGGGTCACCATGTCCCACACGAACCACACGTATTTCTCCTCTGGATTGGGTCCGTAAAACTTCAGGTGCAACCCTACCATCGTGCCAAACTCTAGTACGGAGTAGCTATACGCTATGCTTGCTGTAGCCACTGCTGGTTCCATTATGTTGCTGAAGATAGGGACGCTGCACAACTCCACACGTTACCGGTGTCTCTGAGCTGCTTCTCCTCGCACTAGGACGCCATCCCACCGCTTGCCACCAATGTAACGGATCACCTGGCACCCCGACTGGGTACCTCCGTTAATGGATGCTCCTAGCGCTTCCAGAGGACTCCAAGCACTCCACCAGACACCATAAGCACCGCAGGCTGCAGCTATCTCCCTTCAGAACGAAGCAGGAACAAGCTCTTACAAGAGCTCAGTGATTATAGCAAGGGAATATGCCTAGCATAGCAATCCCTTATAGCAGATTCCCCCAATAAGAGACAGGACTCAAGTTGAGGGTAAAAATAGAACTCTCTGGCTGCTAGCTTGCAGCCCTTTTTATTAGGTGCTCCCATGAAGGGGAGGGACACACACAGTAACGTACATTAACCAATCACACAATAGTTACATCCCACACATAGCCCTCCCCTCTACCTGTAAACTAATTATCTGTACACACAGGAAAATACAATTATCATAGGTAGGGAAAATACAGTTTTTACACAACATTCATAACTCCCAAAATATACATCACATTCGCATAAAAATACATATTCACAATCAATCCATTCAGGGGAACAACATACTCAAAAATCATACGAATTGGACCAGGGGTTCAAAAGTTAGTACAAATGTGCATTTGACCTTCTGGAAGCATGGTTTTACAGGGCCCTCTATCCTGGAGACAATGGGGGGGAGTAATCCAATTATCCAGGACTAGAGGCAGACTCCATTAACCACATGGTTGCAAAACGACATAAAACACTTTAAAATACATAAAGTCACATTTTACACATAACACACAGACATTTCACATATCCCCTGATAGCTCAGGTCTGGGTGCACATTATTAGGTGAATGGCACTCAGACCAACCGAATACAGTTTAATCGCCATGGAGCCAAAGTCTTTAATCACACGAATAGGCTCCATGGCATAGCTATCTGGGTTACCACAGCTCACACAGGGCAAGTACCAAATGACCCCACTGTATTTAAAGGGCCAGAATGAGTGACATACACTCTGGTATGGCCGAATACTGTTTTTAAAGGGCCCAATCTCCCAGGGCCATAGTCCAAAGGCAGCAGGCGGGCAGCCAGGCTTCTCCAATGCAATGTGGCGAGATTGCTCTCGTCACAGTCTCAATTCTGAGAATGTCCCATGTCTCTACCTTTCTATAAGGGCATTGCGATACCTCAGACAGACAGAGAGATACATAGTGGTTCACTCAGGTATAGTCAGAGAGAGTGATACACAGAAAGAGACATACAGACTGTCTCGATTCTCAGACTGTCCTGTGCCTCTACCCTTCTACAAGGGCATTGCGATACCTGAGACATGCAGACAGAGAGAGACAGATACATAGTGGTTCACTCAGGTATAGTCAGAGAGAGTGATACACAGAAAGAGACATACAGACTGTCTCGATTCCCAGACTGTCCTGTGCCTCTACCCTTCTACAAGGGCATTGCGATACCTGAGACATGCAGACAGAGAGAGACAGATACATAGTGGTTCACGCAGGTATAGTCAGAGAGAGTGATACACAGAAAGAGACATACAGACTGTCTCGATTCCCAGACTGTCCTGTGTCTCTACCTTTCTATAAGGGCATTGCGATACCCAAGACAGACAGACAGACAGACAGAGAGATACATATTGATTCACTCAGGTATAAACGTTAATATCTCGTCTAGCTACCATGTGGTAAACATTAACTATAGCGTTTAAAAGGGATTTTGCTCATGTTTTCTCCCTCTTCGCTGTGTTCTCTCTGCAGTCTTCCCGCCTCCTTGTCTGAGATCATCAACCTTTAATATATATTTAAATTCCTCTTGATGATCTCTCCCATAGGAAAGCACTGGGAGGCCTTTGCTGGTGCATGGCACAAGTCTCTATGGAGGTATTTCAGGAGTGACAAGCACTAAAGGCATTTATACCCGGTAATGTTGCTGTTCCTACAGAACTGCAATGTTTTCATTTGCTGGTTTAAAATTACAGTAACATGGCACCCAGAGCACTAATTTGATATGAAATGGTCTGGGTGTCTATAGTGTCCCTTTAACGAGCAGTAATTAATACAAATAGGGGCATACAACCCCATAGCGGTCACACATAGAAATCATAGTAAATAATTGTAGATTATGCTAACGTAGTGTACCTATAATCTTAATTTTAATAATGACAGGAGGCAAGTATTTTGCATAACTTTCTTTACTTTATGCCTCCAGCAGCACAAGTCAATCAGAAAAAAACTTTAAACCAATCAGTAACAGGCATCACATCCATATATAAAGCCCTGACAAACACATGACTTCCTCTTTCTTTGATGCGAAAACAGTCTATTATAATGGCAAGGAATTCAAATAACAGTCCTGAGTAACGTGTAGAACATATCTTGGAACGAGACTTGAAACCTTCCAGCTTTATCTTGATCTTGATCTTTATGGGGATTACTCTGAAAAGAACAGAAATACGTGAAAGGTGGTGGAACCCAACTGATGTCCACATTAAATCCAGTACTATATGCATCTATATTTATATTAAGTTAATATACTGAAACATTAAACAGCCATAGTATACTTAATAATCAACACGGATCTAACACATGTCAACCAAATAAGCACCCCATAAATATACTGAAATACCAAAACCTTATAATTACACTGTGAAAATGACAACTAGAAAATTAGAATTTCCCAGAGTATAGGGAGGGAACAGGGAGGGAAAATACTCGCCTCCTGTCATTATTAAAATTAAGATTATAGGTACACTACGTTAGCATAATGTAACGGATCGCCTGGCACCCCGACTGGGTACCTCCGTTAAAGGATGCTCCTAGCGCTTCCTGAGGACTCCAAGCACTCTGGCAGACACCACAATCACCGAATCTGAGAAGCATATAAATCCTCTCAAGCCTCTGAATGCTGTAGACAGTTGAATAGGAACCATACGAATAGGTTTTCACTCCTAGCAGTCAAACTGGAACAGAATACAATAAATCCTTCCCCCAATAATGAGACGACACTTCACTTTGAGGGTAAAACAGGAACTCTGGACTGGCTCATCCAGCCTGGCTTTTATTTCCATCTCACACATACAGGCCACACCCAGGGGGAGGCATATAATGACCAATAGTATCACGGGTGCAACCCACACATCCCCTCCCCTTAGTGTGACACATAATCCCATTATTCATACAGTTTAAAATATACTTTTTACACAATATTTATAACTTCAAAACCATACATCACATTCACACAAAATTACATATCCACAATCAATCCATTCATGGGGAAAAATGGCATGGATCAGACCAGGGGTTCAAAAGTTTGTAAAGTATCTTTTAAAACCCCTAGTTTTACAGCTCAGACCGGTTTTTACAGAGCCTTCTCTGTGCTGGAGAAGTAATCCAATTATCTCCAGCACAGAGACAGACTCCATTGAGCACATGGGAGCACAAAGACAGTAAAACACTTTCAAATACATAAAGTTACTTTTTATACATAACACACAGACATTTCACATATCCCCAGATAGCTGGGATCTGAGCGCACAAAACTACCGAATAGCGCGCAGATCCTATTCACACAGTACAATTGCCATGCAGCTAAAGTCTTTCCCATAGTCTTTCATTATATGAATAGGCTCCATGGTATAGCTATCTGGGTTAACACATTCACATAAAGTCTGGTCCATAGTCCAAAGGCAAGAGACGGGCAAGCAGCCCCCTCCAAGGACACGTGGCGAGGTCGGTTTCGCCACACATAATCTACAATTTTATCACATGACAGGAGGCTTCATATTTTGCATTTTTAAAGCTGTGGTATGAGCGAGAAGGATGCGTGTGTGGTTTGAGGAAATTAAATATACGGAAGTTTTCTCGCCGTGTCCAATTCACCGCCTGTAAAATATAGAGGCCCCCCCGTGAAGGCCTGAGAAGCAGCCGCGCCTCGTACCGAATGAGTACTCAAACACGTCTCCACCCTCGCTAGCGATAACAACCAATGAACTCATCTAGGCGGTGTTCATGGTAACTGGCTTGTATGGTTGGTATAAGACCAGCAGATGTCTTGAATGTGACAATCTAAGTGTTGTCGTGATCTCCGTATAACAAAATACCGCTATAACTGTACAAAGACTGGGGAACCGCCGGGAACAGGGTAAGATACTGACGCGAATAAGATTTAGTTCTACGAGACACCGTAGAAATCATTCCTTCTGGTGATACCGAAAAGACCGTCTATGTTGAACTCCAGTACATCTGATACCCGACGAAAAGACCTAAAGTAACGTGACTACGGCTGACGGAGGGATAGGGTCGTGTTATCTGACTATTTCCAAAAAATTCAACATCGAGGAGATAGGGGTAATAAAAGGATCGCAGTCCCTTTCCATACACCAGCGAACTCCAGGTGTTCCATGCGGATAAGTTATTTCGGGGAATACCTGTTGTCCATGAGTCCCATAATAGGTCTCTAGTTGGTTGTGATAGTCCCTTGACATACCAGTCTCCCTTGGAAGACACCAATCCACCAATTCCAGATGCTCCTGCATTATCAATGGATGATGTTTTCCTTTTGGATCTGTCCGAAGGCAAGAAACTGAAGAAGTCGTACTTCAACGCTCACGCACCTACCTGACAGGCAGGGGGAGACACCCTAGGTGACTTATACACACGAGGAACACAGCCGAGACCACACACCCACATAGGGTAAAAGTGTCGACCTTCACGACTGCTTAACTAAATATAACTATAAAATGTGTACTGTCTAATAATGCTACCTATGTTTTTGATTGTTGACATTTCAGCGGATGAGAGCTGTTGTGGCATTGTCTGCTACCATGTTTAATATGTGCACAAAAAAAATAAAGAATTTAAAACTGAAGAAGTCGAGGATGATCCCAATTAAGGACAATCATTCTGGGTGTCACGCTTGATTCCTTTACCTCGGTAATGAGTACTATCGAAGTCTTTGCTATTCTGATCCCAATTTCATAGGTGTGCCCGGATCTCAGGCAGTGAGCTTTCAGCCGATGTCTGGCCTGGTAGTGAAGTGTTCCTGGGCAATAGTCAAAGGATTATGGTGCCTTTCCGCCGTACCCGTCAAATTTTCTTACGAATTGTCGCTATCGATGATGTGGGAAGGTGGAATCCGCCCAAGGTGGAATCTATTCCAAAGTAGAGGAACAGTCACTCGAAACTGGGATCGAACCGGCTCCTCTCTGTTCACAATGTATCCCAACAATTCCCGAAACTGTAACATAAATCTAGTTTTGTGAACGTAGTCAGGAATAGTACTTGCAAAAGGTCCGTAAGTCGTCTAGGTATGCGACAGCGGATACCCTTTGCTCTTCATTGCGCCGTGGCGGGCTTCAGAAACTTCATGAGGCACCATGTGAACCAGTAGGTAAGTGTCCTTCAAATCCAACATTGCGAACTCCTTTCCAGGAGTAGGTCCCTTAAGAGATGGATACCTTCCTTCTTGAGTTGTTGGTACACCCCAAAACCATTGGGTTGGCATAGGTTGATGACTGGGCGATAGTCTCCTGTCTTCTTCCTTACTACCAAACCAGGTCCCCTCGCTCTTTCGTCCCTAACTTCAATGGTTTAAAATCCATCTTTAATTGGGCTGCTATGCGCCGTTCTGTGCCCCTGTCTGCCTTGCGTTCCCCAACCTACATATTGCCCTTAGCACCCATTCCCTCACATCGTGAGCTTCTAGAGGTGAGTCTTGGGTGGGGTCAGTTCCGCAAAGTATCAAATTTTTACTCGGGGCTGATCATGTCCAGTATTTCATCCTAACTAGTTTTGAGTCCTTCTCCTACATCTTTACGTGGACCCCGGCCTGATCGGGACATAAATATCACCACAGTGATACCGAGCTCCCTGGTGAGGACTATCTTGTTCGGTCATAAAGGGCGTGGGCATTCCACCCTGAGCTTGTCTCGGACTTCTTTTCCCCGAAGCCGGAAGTGGGAAAGTGTGCCCGGTGCTCCGGTAAACCCCATTCGGATGACCCTGGGTATCGGATGGAGCGTGAGTCAAACGAGAGTGTCCAGTGTGCCAAAGAAAAACCTTTCTTGCTAGGCCGGTCTTGTCACTTTACCTCTTCAGATGGAGACTCTTCTGCTCTCCATTCTCTCATGATCTCCAGAGAAGGGGAGGGATGAGGTCTTCGTCCCCTGATGATGGAGCCTGAGATGGTTAATGGACAGGACGTTCTGAGATACGGTTCCGCTAAGTCGGGGTGTTCTCTTTCCCCTTTGGGGAAGCCGTGTTGGAGCCCTTTCAATAGTGTTTCGATGATAAGGTGTCTGACCTAACGTTGTCGGTATCTCTCGCTTCCATTGGTGTTGGTGCCGTTGCACCCGCTCCGTCGCATGGGTTGTTAGCCAGCATATTGGAGAAGACTTCTTCCCCCGGAGCTGCCCTGGCGGCCTTAATCCTCGCCTGAAAATCGGTCGGGGATATTGAGGGAAGTCCGACCTGTTGGTTTACACCCTTTCGGTCTGTGGGGGACCGGGTCGTACAACAGTACACTTATTGCCACTCAGTGGGTCTCCGTGTATGACTGGGGTCACCCAGAATTTCGATCAATCAGTACCACTTTCGCAAGCTCCGGGGAGTGGTCTGGGAATGAGGACACCCTCAGTAAGACCGGGATGAGCAGTCTGCAATGTCGGGACGTAGCCAGAGTATGGGAGATGTAAAAACCTCAATATGTATAATCCAAGGGTTCATCCTTATATGGTCTATAATTGTGGAGTTTGGCAGCACTGTGAGTTCTCCTTCCCGGTTAAGGGAAGGGCGTACGGATCCTCCAGTTGAAGCATAGAGGTGTCGGAATACATGCATCTAGTGCGCCCTGGTCTGTGCATACTATGACAGAGCGTACTCTGAAGGTAGAAGCCCTAGAACGGGCGCATGGGTTCACCCCGTCCGGCAGGGGGGTCACCCCTTCGTACCTGTGCCACTAGCTCAGGAGTAAGACTCGTCTGGGGGTCACCCAGCGTAGGGGGGTCACCCCTGTATGTGTGTCTCTTATGGCATGTTAGGACACTCTTTCGGTCTGTGGGATATCGAACAGGTGTCAGGTACGGTAGTACATTTATTGCCACTAGAGGGCCTCCACGTACAACTGGGGTTCACCCAGAATTGTTTCAATACGTACCACTCACAGATTTCCTGGGAGTGGTCTGAGGAGGGGATCACCCTCAATAAGACCGGGATGAGCGGTCAGTAATGTCGGGACATAGCCCGTATATGGGGAGGTATGGTAGCCTCCAAATTATCCAAGGGGTCACCCTTATTGGATATAGTACTGTGGAGATTTGGCAGCACCGTGAGCTCTCCTTGCTGGTTCTGTCGACATACATGTATCCAGTGTGTTCTGGTCTGTGTATACAGTAACGGATCGTACTCCGTGGTTATGATCCCGTCCTAGGGCGTGGGGGTTAACCCCAGTATATATATGTCACTAGTACCGGAATAGGATTCGCTTGGGGTTCGCCCAGCGCAGGGGTCCACCCCAGTATATGTATGTCAGTAGGACAGGAACCAGATTCGCTTGGGGGTCACCCAGCGTAGGGGGTTCACCCCAGTATATGTATGTCAGTAGGACAGGAACCAGATTCGCTTGGGGGTCACCCAGCATAGGGGGTTCACCCCAGTATATGTATGTCAGTAGGACAGGAACCAGATTCGCTTGGGGGTCACCCAGCATAGGGGGTTCACCCCAGTAAATGTATGTCACTAGGACAGGGACCAGATTCGCTTGGGGTACATCCATTGTAAGGGGGGTCACCCCTGTACCACAATGTCCTTGGACAGGTGTCTGCCACGCTTGGGGTTCACCCAGCGTAAGGGGGGTCACCCCTGTTAATCACTCCGTTATGCGCCTCCACTACTATGTCCTGGGAGGTGTATCCCTGTGGGGAAGGAGTGTATCCAGTGGTTGTGAGGTCCAGTTGGAGTAGGGAGCTGGGTAAATTAGCGTCTCTCCCTGCCCCCAGACAGAGTACTGCACCCACTATATGCACACAGCAGGGATCAGTCCTACATAATGGGACACTCCATGCATAATCCTCCATCAAAAGTACCTATAAAGCTTTATTCCACCTGCCAGTGTTATGTAATAGTATTGATTTCAGCAGTGAACATTCCATACATAATCTCCCAGAAAAGGACTTGGAGAACTTTATTTCACAGGAAACTGATTTTATACAGTACAGATCAGGCTGCCAGTTCGTGGGAATCACGAACTGGCTAAAACAAAACGGCCGACATGAATCTCGCGAGAGCTGCGAGATTCAAGATGGCCGCTGTTCGCGCGCAAATGCGCCGCGCGGCCCGAGATCGCCAAAGCGATCGCGGACCGCCGGAGCAGTACTGAGTCCCCCCGGTACCCCCAACCCCCAGAGACCTGCCCTGAAGTCCTGGCACCAGCGCAAACCAAACGCGATCGCGGCAAAACGCTGCGATCCGCGCGAGACTAAAGCAGAGAATGTGATAGAACAAAGTGCCAGCAGAGACAAGTCTAATATAAAACGTAAAAGCAACAGCAAATATCAGGGTAGAAAAGACAAAGCTAATCCCCACAATGTAAAAGGAACTGAGCAAATATCAGGTTAGAAAGACAAAGCTAATACCAAATGTAAAGGCAACTTAGCAAATATCAGGTTAGAAAGACAAAGCTAATACCCACAATGTAAAAGGAACTGAGCAAATATCAGGTTAGAAAGACAAAGCTAATACCCACAATGTAAAAGGAACTGAGCAAATATCAGGTTAGAAAGACAAAGCTAATACCCACAATGTAAAAGGAACTGAGCAAATATCAGGTTAGAAAGACAAAGCTAATACCCACAATGTAAAAGGAACTGAGCAAATATCAGGTTAGAAAGACAAAGCTAATACCCACAATGTAAAGGCAACTTAGCAAATATCAGGTTAGAAAGACAAAGCTAATACCAAATGTAGAAGGAACTTAGCAATTATCAGGTTAGAAAGACAAAGCTAATACCAAAATGTAAAAGCAACTTAGCAAATTATCAGGGGAGAGAAGGGAGAGGGTAGCAGGGGACAAATACCACACCATAAACATTCAAATATAATTATAAATGTAATATAAATGAAAACTGTTTGGAGCAAAATACTCTGACCTGTGCCTTGGCTGGTAAGCAGCAAAGAAAGAGGAAGTCATGTATCTGTCAGGGCTTTATATATGGATGTGATGCCTGTTACTGATTGGTTTAAAGTTTTTTTCTGATTGACTTGTGCTGCTGGAGGCATAAAGTAAAGAAAGTTATGCAAAATACGAAGCCTCCTGTCATGTGATAAAATTGGCAATTGCACTCCAAATGCTTATAAAAATATAACATTTATTGAATATCACATGAAAATAAAAATTAATTTATATACACCTATATGCTAAGGAATTATATACACATAGTCAGACAAAACAAATGTCAAGTACCATAGCAGATAAGACTAGTGAGGACTCGAGGCATAACATACCCAACAACCAACATTTCGACCTGTTGGACTTTCTCAAGGTATATTATCACTAGTCTTATGTGCTATGATACATGACGTTTGTTTTGTCTGATTATGTGTATTTAATTCCTGTATTTATTTTTGGCATTAGGTTCTATTTTACAGCTTATATATTTTTTTACATTATATTGGATGGTGTAACGACATTATATATTATTATATTTGGGTACATATACCTGAACATATAAGTGTATAGCTGTTAATTGACATTTCTTTATGTGATAGTCAGTAAAATTTATATTTTTATAAGCGTCTGGAGTGCGGTTGGCAATTAATTTCTGTGGCGGACCACCTGGCATCCCGACTGGGTGCCTCCGCTAATCACTGCACCACAAGCACCGCACCAGACACCATCAGCACTGTAGTCCCCACTTCCAGCATTAGAGCTTGGTTGGGGTCTTGCTGTCCTCCACCCACCCTGGACCTAAGACCAGGATCCAACTTCCAGAGGGTAGACCTCTCCTCCAAGAGAGTGTAGCAATATGCTCTTAAAAAAGCAAGTGATTATAACCCAGGGGAGTATAGTGATATAGTAATCCCCAGAGTAGATACAGCTGTTCCCCCTCACACATGAGATGAGGCTCTATGTTGAGGGTGAGCAGAAATTCATTTATTGGCAGCCACAACTGGCTTTATTTGCAGGTCCCCATGCAAGGGGCACTCCCCCCTGGACCTGAGAGTAGACCACAGTAGAAACATACACACGATTACATTGGCTCTCATATACATATATATTATCAAAATACATGTAGAATGAAATAATATATATATCTATATACATAAGTATATACGTATATATCACTATATATATACCTAAATATAAATAAAAATAATTTTAAAAAATGATATACTGTGACGAAGTGCCCTTCGCCACTTTGTCCTGGAGAGGCCTGCTTGCCTGTCTCCTCCCCTGCGACTATGGCCCTTGGGAGATTGAACCCTCTTAAACCAGCATTTGGGCTTATGGACTTTTATTGGACTGTGTATGGCCCTTTAAGAACCATCTGTGGGCACATTGTGACTTTGGTGAACAATGCCCCTTTCAGACTATGGCCCCTGGAAGATATTGCCTGTTAAAGACTATTTTAGCAGATTGGATTTTAAAAGACTCTTGCTGCCCCTTTAAATTGTATTGGAGCAGTTATGCAGCTTTAAATTAGCACTTCGGATGCAGCCAAAGTAGTCGAAGTGGCCGCCATTTGACAAACGAACACGTGGCAGCGGCCATCTTTGTTCATTCAAACGAGGTCAGCGGTATGTGTAGCCAAATCCATGGAACTGAAATCGGCTACACATTTCAACGAACACCGCTGACCCTTACCTTCTCCTACACTCCGTTTTCAGCTGCAGAGACTAAGTTCTGTTCGGCAGTTTTAACTCACTGCTATACTAAGCTAAATGCACGAACGGCCCCGTTCGTGCATTCGAATGGGACTTAGTCATTTTTCTGTGTAAAATAGACCGACCGCACAGCCCAAATCTATGGAACTGTGTTGGGCAGGAAAATGTGCTTGCGGTCAGTCATAAAGGACTCTACTGGATGGATTTGTCTGATTTTTGAGAGTGTTTATGTTTAAAGTTTGCTTATTCTGAATATGTAATTTTTAAAGTTATAGTACATGTATAAAAACTGTATTTTTCCTGCTTGTGATAATTATGTTAACCCATTGTGTACCATAATTAGATCACAGGCAGAGGGGAGGATTTTGTGTATAATTGCTGGGAGTGTTTTCTGTAATCTACGTGTGTTATTGGTTGTTCTGTAAAACCCTGTGGGTGGTCCTATGTAGGGAAAACCTGCATAAAAGAAGGCCCTTTGGTGCCAAGTAAAACAGATCTTCTTGACCCTCAACACGTAGCCTTGTCTCGTTATTGGAGGGAGCTGCTATAATCACACTGGGGATTGCTGTGCTCTGCATACTTCCTTGAGCTTTAATCACTTAGCTCTTTTAAGAGCTTATTCCTGATACGCTCTCCTGGAGGATAGGTCTTCCCCACAAGTTCCTGGAGGACAGAAGCTGATCCAGGGTGGAAGGAAGACGGCGAGACTCCAGTTAAGCTACGGCGGTTGTGGAGTCTGCGGTGCTTGTGGTCCTTGGCGCAAGCTAGGAAGCGTCCATCAATGGAGGGTACTCGGTCGGAGTACGGGGAGCTCCGTTACATATACATATATATATATATATATATATATATATATATATATATATACACACACACGTGTATATATATAATGATTCTAAGTATATATTTATGCAATAATTTTACATAATTAGGTCATTTTATTAATTACAGTTTGCAGGACCTGCCTGACAACCCAGGCCGAAAGTCCAGGGAATTTAATTTGCTAGCACTATTTTTAACCCTGTAACTCTCCAAGACACCATAAAGCCTGTACATGGGGGGTACTGTTTTACTCTGAAGACTTCGCTGAACACAAATATTAGTGTTTCAAAACAGTAAAATGTATTACAACGACGATATCGTCAGTGAAAGTGCCATTTTTTTGCATTTTTCACACACAAATGGCACTTACACTGACGATATAATTGTTGTGATACGTTTTACTGTCTATGTAAGGTAACCTGAATATGTTTTTTTTATTTTAATTTTGCCTCAAGTGAAAGTGAATCTATCTTTTCCACTTCACTGGAAGTTTCCAATTGGTCTCTTTCCAGGAGCCAGGAGGAAGGGAAGCTTAAGGATTGGTTACACCAGGCCCTGTCTAGCACTTCACCACGAATTGACAGGGCCTCCCCCATGAGCCGCACTGAGAGGATGGTTTTATCTGCAACCAACTCACGCAAACGACGCTTTCTTAATGTAACTGGCCCAGGATCATTGCCCCATGATCCAGAGGCAGCAGATACCAGTCACGGCCCAGGTAGGAAAGGTAGATGTGTGAAAGTGTCATTCATTTTGTGCTATGTAAATAATGGGCAATGTGTGATGGAAGCTGGATGGGCTGCATTGGGTCAGACAGCTGTTAACTAAAGTATATCTCCCCCAGCAGCTACTTGTCCAGCTACCTCTAGGACTCCACCAAGTCCCACAAAGAAAGAAGGTACCAAGGTTCGTAGAAGGAGGCTGAGAATGCAGGTGTCCTCTCCAAGGTATGCGTATCATGGTCTATCTATTGATATGAGCAACCTGTATTTATTCCCAGGATATTTAGACATAACTGGTCTCAGAGGACATTTACTGCATTGAGGCCAATTAATCACAACATTGGAATCACAGGCGTTTTCTCTTTTTTAAATTAATGAAAAGAAACTATAAATAAGAAACATGCCAGTATTCCGATTCACCATTAATTGTAAATAATATTAAAACAGCAATGGTAGGTAAATAATATATCTGATTTGAGATCATGTCACAGAGAGAATTCCCAGAAAGAGCAGGCGTCCAGGTAACCTTTCAGACATGAGGTGGAAACGTGAATGTGACTTTTACAACAATTCGATCCTTACGAATGGAACATATGGGGGAGAAGGTTGGAACTTCTGAGCATCGATAAAATTAACTTCTCAGCAGATATTGAACTCGTGTGGGCTTTCCTGCTGCCCCTCCCCCCAAATACCCCTACTCTATTTACCTCCAAAGATAATATTGGTGTGAGAGCAGTTAAACATGACTCCACATGTAACTTCACGTGTAATGTGTGTCTCTATGTAACTTCACATGTAATGTGTGTCTCTATGTAACTTCACGTGTAATGTGTGTCTCTATGTAACTTCACGTGTAATGTGTGTCTCGATATGTAACTTCACGTGTAATGTGTGTCTCTATGTAACTTCACATGTAATGTGTGTCTCTATGTAACTTCACGTGTAATATGTGTCTCTATGTAACTTCACGTGTAATGTGTGTCTCTATGTAACTTCACGTGTAATGTGTGTCTCTATGTAACTTCACGTGTAATGTGTGTCTCGATATGTAACTTCACGTGTAATGTGTGTCTCTATGTAACTTCACGTGTAATGTGTGTCTCTATGTAACTTCACGTGTAATGTGTGTCTCTATGTAACTTCACGTGTAATGTGTGTCTCGATATGTAACTTCACGTGTAATATGTGTCTCTATGTAACTTCACGTGTAATGTGTGTCTCTATGTAACTTCACGTGTAATGTGTGTCTCGATATGTAACTTCACGTGTAATGTGTGTCTCTATGTAACTTCACATGTAATGTGTGTCTCTATGTAACTTCACATGTAATGTGTGTCTCTATGTAACTTCACGTGTAATATGTGTCTCTATGTAACTTCACGTGTAATGTGTGTCTCGATATGTAACTTCACGTGTAATGTGTGTCTCTATGTAACTTCACATGTAATGTGTGTCTCTATGTAACTTCACGTGTAATGTGTGTCTCTATGTAACTTCACGTGTAATGTGTGTCTCTATGTAACTTCACATGTAATGTGTGTCTCTATGTAACTCCACGTGTAATGTGTGTCTCTATGTAACTTCACATGTAATGTGTGTCTCTATGTAACTTCACATGTCATGTGTGTCTCTATGTAACTTCACATGTAATGTGTGTCTCTATGTAACTTCACGTGTAATGTGTGTCTCTATGTAACTTCACATGTAATGTGTGTCTCTATGTAACTTCACGTGTAATGTGTGTCTCAATATGTAACTTCACGTGTAATGTGTGTCTCTATGTAACTTCACATGTAATGTGTGTCTCTATGAAACTTCACATGTAATGTGTGTCTCGATATGTAACTTCACGTGTAATGTGTGTCTCTATGTAACTTCACATGTAATGTGTGTCTCTATGTAACTTCACGTGTAATGTGTGTCTCAATATGTAACTTCATGTGTAATGTGTGTCTCAATATGTAACTTCACATGTAATGTGTGTCTCTATGTAACTTCACGTGTAATGTGTGTCTGTATGTTACATTACGTGCAATGTGTGTCTGTGTGTTACATTATGTGCAATGTGTGTCTGTATGTTACATCACGTGTAATGTGTGTCTGTGTGTTACATTACGTGCAATGTGTGTCTGTATGTTACATTACGTGTAATGTGTGTCTGTATGTTACATTACGTGCAATGTGTGTCTGTGTGTTACATTACGTGCAATGTGTGTCTGTATGTTACATTACCTGTGATGTGTGTCTGTGTGTTACATTACGTGCAATGTGTGTCTGTATGTTACATTACGTGCAATGTGTGTCTGTGTGTTACATTACGTGCAATGTGTGTCTGTATGTTACATTACATGCAATGTGTGTCTGTATGTTACATTACGTGCAATGTGTGTCTGTATGTTACATTACGTGCAATGTGTGTCTGTATGTTACATTACGTGCAATGTGTGTCTGTGTGTTACATTACGTGCAATGTGTCTCTATATGTTACATTACGTGTAATGTGTGTCTGTATGTTACATTACGTGCAATGTGTCTCTATATGTTACATTACGTGTAATGTGTGTCTGTATGTTACATTACGTGTAATGTGTGTCTGTATGTTACATTACGTGCAATGTGTGTCTGTATGTTAGATTACGTGTAATATGTGTCTGTATGTTACATTACGTGCAATGTGTGTCTGTATGTTACATTACGTGTAATGTGTGTCTGTATGTTACATTACGTGCAATGTGTGTCTGTATGTTAGATTACGTGTAATATGTGTCTGTATGTTACATTACGTGCAATGTGTGTCTGTGTGTTACATTACGTGCAATGTGTCTCTCTATGTTACATTACGTGTAATGTGTGTCTGTATGTTACATTACGTGTAATGTGTGTCTGTGTGTTACATTACGTGCAGTGTGTGTCTGTGTGTTACATTACGTGCAGTGTGTGTCTGTGTGTTACATTACGTGTAATGTGTGTCTGTATGTTACATTACGTGTAATGTGTGTCTGTATGTTACATTACGTGCAATGTGTGTCTGTGTGTTACATTACGTGTAATGTGTGTCTGTATGTTACATTACGTGCAATGTGTGTCTGTATGTTACATTACATGTAATGTGTGTCTGTATGTTACATTACGTGCAATGTGTGTCTGTATGTTACATTACGTGTAATGTGTGTCTGTATGTTACATTACGTGCAATGTGTGTCTGTATGTTACATTACGTGCAATGTGTGTCTGTGTGTTACATTACGTGTAATGTGTGTCTGTGTGTTACATTACGTGCAATGTGTGTCTGTATGTTACATTACGTGTAATGTGTGTCTGTATGTTACATTACGTGCAGTGTGTGTCTGTGTGTTACATTACGTGCAGTGTGTGTCTGTGTGTTACATTACGTGTAATGTGTGTCTGTGTGTTACATTACGTGCAATGTGTGTCTGTGTGTTACATTACGTGTAATGTGTGTCTGTGTGTTACATTACGTGCAATGTGTGTCTGTATGTTACATTACGTGCAATGTGTGTCTGTGTGTTACATTACGTGTAGTGTGTGTCTGTATGTTACATTACGTGCAGTGTGTGTCTGTGTGTTACATTACGTGCAATGTGTGTCTGTGTGTTACATTACGTGTAGTGTGTGTCTGTGTGTTACATTACGTGCAATGTGTGTCTGTATGTTACATTACGTGCAATGTGTGTCTGTGTGTTACATTACGTGTAATGTGTGTCTGTATGTTACATTACGTGCAGTGTGTGTCTGTGTGTTACATTACGTGCAATGCGTGTCTGTGTGTTACATTACGTGCAATGCGTGTCTGTGTGTTACATTACGTGCAATGTGTGTCTGTATGTTACATTACGTGCAATGTGTGTCTGTGTGTTACATTACGTGCAATGTGTGTCTCTATGTTACATTACGTGCAATGTGTGTCTGTGTGTTACATTACGTGCAGTGTGTGTCTGTGTGTTACATTACGTGTAATGTTTGTCTGTATGTTACATTACGTCTAATGTGTGTCTGTGTGTTACATTACGTGCAGTGTGTGTCTGTGTGTTACATTACGTGCAATGTGTGTCTGTGTGTTACATTACGTGCAGTGTGTGTCTGTGTGTTACATTACGTGCAATGTGTGTCTGTGTGTTACATTACGTGTAATGTTTGTCTGTATGTTACATTACGTGTAATGTGTGTCTGTGTGTTACATTACGTGCAATGTGTGTCTGTGTGTTACATTACGTGTAATGTGTGTCTGTATGTTACATTACGTGCAGTGTGTGTCTGTGTGTTACATTACGTGCAATGCGTGTCTGTGTGTTACATTACGTGCAATGCGTGTCTGTGTGTTACATTACGTGCAATGTGTGTCTGTGTGTTACATTACGTGCAATGTGTGTCTGTGTGTTACATTACGTGCAATGTGTGTCTCTATGTTACATTACGTGCAATGTGTGTCTGTGTGTTACATTACGTGCAGTGTGTGTCTGTGTGTTACATTACGTGTAATGTTTGTCTGTATGTTACATTACGTGTAATGTGTGTCTGTGTGTTACATTACGTGCAGTGTGTGTCTGTGTGTTACATTACGTGCAATGTGTGTCTGTGTGTTACATTACGTGCAGTGTGTGTCTGTGTGTTACATTACGTGCAATGTGTGTCTGTGTGTTACATTACGTGTAATGTTTGTCTGTATGTTACATTACGTGTAATGTGTGTCTGTGTGTTACATTACGTGCAATGTGTGTCTGTGTGTTACATTACGTGCAATGTGTGTCTGTGTGTTACATTACGTGCAATGTGTGTCTGTGTGTTACATTACGTGCAATGTGTGTCTGTGTGTTACATTACGTGCAGTGTGTGTCTGTGTGTTACATTACGTGCAATGTGTGTCTCTATGTTACATTACGTGCAATGTGTGTCTGTGTGTTACATTACGTGCAGTGTGTGTCTGTGTGTTACATTACGTGTAATGTGTGTCTCTATGTTACATTACGTGCACTGTATGTTTAGTAATTATTTGAAAGATTTATACCAAACGCTATAATTTCATTTCAAAGATGGCGTTCCTGAGGCCGCACTTTTTAAAAACCACATTAATTTATCCTCATTGCACAGACAGCATAAACACATTTTCATAAGTAAAGTGTGTGCATCCATGCAGCAAATAGAGCAACAAGTAAAATAAATATGTTTAAGTGCTTCCAGAGTAATGGTAATGGATAACAGCTGATTCAGAGAGCGGCCTTAGCCATTCATTCATATTTCTACACTACCAACACCGAATGACAATAGTGTGCTTGTCTTGTGCTGTGTTGGGTATCAGCATGTGTAGTAACTATCATTTGCTCTCCTGACTGCTGCCATTTATTCATTTCTTCAGCATACTGTAGTGGTCATGGTGCACGTCATGGCGTCCCCTCCCACTGCGAGTAGTAAAACCATTATAACATGACTTCTTACCTGAAGTCCACCGGGTGCTGATTCCTGTCTACACTACTTCTAGCAGAGAGCCAGGAGCTTATCTGCAGTGCAGGGCTGAGCGTGATCAGCTGACTACTCTCCATTGGACCTTAGATAAGAAGCCAAACTGTTCTAACATGGTTTGACTACTTACATGAAGGGAGCCAGGCCGCTCCTGGCACCATAACAACTACACTGGCTATGGAGCTTGAAGTGTCCCTTTCCAAATAGTAATCCATAATTATGGCTGTTTATTCGATGTTCAAGCTTGTCCTAGGGCAGGGATGTTGAATGCCTTTTATTTCTCTCTGCAGTATAACTAGTACATTCTTCTCTGTATTTTTTGTGATTTACTGTCAGTGAGGTAAGTGATTCATTCAGTTCATTCACATAGTTACTGATATCCTGTTCTGCAATAGGAACAAGGGACGAACGCAGGTACAAGAGCGCCGATTGACAAAGTGTGAGAGGGACCTTTCACCGGTGACATGCAGCCCCCCCGAGACAGTAGAGGAGTGCAGTTGCTGTCCCATCTGCGGAGGTGAGAAGGTCTCTAGACTCTGCGTGCAGCTTGGTTTGGATACTATAAAATGACCACTTACCATTTTAGGAAAACCTACCTTCCATTATCCGTGAATTAAAATGGACTATCAATGCCTTAAAATCCTTTAATAGCATGTGCAATGCTAATCCTCATTAAATGACACCCATTATAAGTAGGACTGCTGCATGGGGTTGGCAAATATATACAACTGAATGCACAGAGCTCCAAACATGGCAGCAGTTCTGGCCTTTGTTTAATGCTTTGTCCTTCTCTTCCCTTTCTCAGGGTTTTTTCGTGTAGACTATCTCCCAACTCATGCCTCCATGTGTGGAGAGGTTCCTCAGCCAAGCACCATTTACCTGTCCTCGTCTGAAGATGACTCCTGGACTGACCACGTGGACTTGATTTTACCTGAACAGACTGTGTCATGGGTTTCCTGTCCCTTGTGCGGCTTACGCTTTGGAAGCGTAGAGATTGAGCGCCATGCCAGTACGTGTGGGGAATGAGAGGCTATGCTTTGAATTGGGACTAGGCGATGTGAACTTTTATGGAAGACTATACTCTGTGCGGAAATGGCTGAAATGTGAGCTTCTTAGCAGCCGCACTTCTTTTTTTATAGACTGTTGATACAGACTACTAAAATGAATCAGAAACTCTTAATTGTTAAGAAGTAGCACTTCCTCTTTTTATTATCCATGACTTTTTATAAACTGCACAGTCAGAACCATAAATAACAAATGAAAAACATTTTAAAAACGAAGAGTTGTTTTAGTTTTTTTTTTACAGTGAATTACGTCTGAATGAGAATCCAAATAGCTCTTTTGAATTCTTCCAGAGATGTAGGACCAATCAGTGTTCTTCCTTTTAGAGATTGAGATGATTGCGTGTAAATATTATAGATGTCAATAGCATTATATATAAAACTCTATATGAAACCTGTAATGAATTATGGCCCAGTTTTCAGCTCGTATCTCTCCTTCAAAACCTTCCAGCAACAGCCATTGTCTTCCAAAAGCCAGGGGTTTCTAATCAGGGTGAATAAAAATCAATTAATTAAAAAAAAAAAATTAAAAATTGATTTTGTAATTTGAAATATTATTTTCGATCAGTTAGAAGCTGTCTCCAAAGAGCACAGGTCTAAAGGCCCAGCTGAGAATCAACTTGTTTTATTATTTGTCCTAGAGCCATCCTAACCTATCTGCATGATTCATTTAACAGGGAAATTGTAATGTAAAATTTGTGAATGTAAAGTTGGCTGCTGACTAGAATATAGCGATGGTAGATCTTTAATCAAGGAGAAAATTGGAAAATAGTGGATAGTAAAAATTGGAAATGCAGTGTCCAAGGAGCTCCACCACTTGCTATTGTGGCTGTTATTGCATTAGATTTAAATTGTTACAATTGTTCTGTACAAACCCAGGTGGGATTGCTCAGGCATTGGCTGGTGTAAGGGTGTCTAATGTGGCCATTCCTAAATCAATAAGTGACTCCTCCGGAATTCCTGGTGGGGAATTGACACTTACGCCAGAACCAGAGGGCAAACCAGGCAGCCTTTTATCACATTAATGTGTGACTACGTGTTTCAGCTTCACCTCCCTATTTACCAGATCTCACAATAACCTTAGTCATCCAGTCTTAACCCTTATGTGTCAGTCACCGGAAATAGTCTATGCACCATCAAATAGCGCCTTAAAAATATACTGTACCTTGTGTTAAACTATATTGGAATCTTTCCGGCAGTTTGTTTTCTCACTAACCTTTCTGTTTCCTGGGGCATGTTGGGGACATGACATGAAAGCAATGTCTTATTCCCAGCACAGTGAAGTCTTCTTTTGTCAATAACTCATACTGAGGGGTGAAATTTCTGATGCAATTCCAAATTGGCTGCCTCCATCGGCTCTTCAAATTGTAATTATAGCTACATCTAATATAGCTTGGTTAAATGTTGTGTGGAGTGATAGAGCCAGGTAAGAGTCGAGCTATTTGACCGTTTACACTGGGATGGCGCCGTGTTAACCCTGGCACCACAACCACTACAGTGCACTGCAGAGACTATGAGGATTGGACTAACCCTTTAAAGTTCTGTGCGTATATTTTATCTATTTATTAGATGATTGTATTTCAATAGGTCACTGCGGTCATTTTCCAATTACGAATAAACACGGCGAATGCAATGTGTAAATACATAACATGCTATACCAGCATGTTATAGTTTCAGATAAATGGGTAGATCTCACAGCGATGGCTGCCATGTAATGTCCATTTCTCTGATGTTTCAGATTTCACTTAGTTCTGATGTTATAGGAAGGGGGCCTCAGACTCTCTTTTTTTTTTATCTAGTAACTTGTCCAAGGTGTGTTTTTAGTGCAGACAGATGGACATCTAATTAGGTTTAGCGCTGAAAGTGTAAAGCAAATCCGAACGATGAGAGCAATGCGTAGAAGGAATATCATTATTTCCTGTAAAACATAAGTGTTACAGAAAAAAAGCAGCAGGAGGTAAACAGATTTAATTTGCCTGACAGTCAATTCCTTGGAGGATGGAACTGAAAACAGATTCATTTCTTTCCATAATGATCTGCACTAACTGCTGGCTCCCCTGAGAAGGCCATGCTGCGGGGACAAGCAGGGAAGGTGACAGACGCTAATAGAATATTTCACTAGGCATAGCCAGCTCTGTGCTGCTCAAACTTTACATTTGCAGAGTGGATTGCTCAGTGGGCACATTGGGTGCATCGCTGTGTATTGCCCATGAGATGAAACAAGAGAAGCCGGAGGAGAATCTATACATCTCTAGTCCTGAGAGGTGATCGGAACCATGGAACATTTAACGGTACGTGTTATTGAGCCATCGCCCTTCTAAAGAAACCACTGCATTATAAAGCCGGCAAACCACTGCCATTAAGTGTCTTATTTCGGGTTATCATTATGTAAAATCTACTCAGTCCAGTGCTTTTTATTTCCCCTCTAGGACTGCAGAATTCTTCACTGTTTGATTAATAAGGGAGAATTCGTATTTTATGAATATTTTTCCCACTGTAGAAAAAAAAAACAAGGAATAGTGTGTATTGCATTTTATCGGCACTAATTGGTGGTTTTATGTGAAGTTTTAATCCAGATGGATGTTTTTGATACGTTGAGTTGGAGTGAATTGAAAAACAAACTGCAAATTACGCTACATTAAAACTGCTCCACTATAATAGCTGGAAACTTGCAATTTGATATTCGGGTTATTCCAATTTGGTGTTGAGTGGATAATTCCTGCTGTATTCCAGGGGAAGAAGAAATTAGAAACATAGAATGTGACGGCAGATAAGAACCATTGGGCCCATCTAGTCTGCCCAGTTTTCTAAATACTTTCATTAGTCCCTGGCCTTATCTTATAGTTAGGATAGCCTTATGCCTATCCCACACATGCTTAAACTCCTTTACTGTGTTATCCTCTACCACTTCAGCTGGAAGGCTATTCCATGCATCCACTACCCTCTCAGTAAAGTAATACTTCCTGATATTATTTTTAAACCTTTGCCCCTCTAATTTAAGACTATGTCCTCTTGTTGTGGTAGTTTTTCTTCTTTTAAATATAGTATCCTCCTTTACTGTGTTGATTCCCTTTATGTATTTAAATGTTTCTATCATATCCCCCCTGTCTCGTCTTTCCTCCAAGCTATACATGTTAAGTTCCTTTAACCTTTCCTGGTAAGTTTTATCCTGCAATCCATGAACCAGTTTAGTAGCCCTTCTCTGAACTCTCTCTAAGGTATCAATATCCTTCTGGAGATACGGTCTCCAGTACTGCGTACAATACTCCAAGTGAGGGCTCACCAGTGTTCTGTACAATGGCATGAGCACTCTACCGACCCAGTAAGGAAGGAAAGAGGGTGATGGTTTATTTTCTCTCTCCTTCCTGCAGACCCTTATGTTATTAGAAGCTGTTTGTCGAACTGTCAGAACAAAAGATTATGTCTCATATCCTGGGATTTTAACCTCAAATGTGTACCAGCAGGTTCTGGGAATCCAAAATAGTCTGTGTAATGGATCCCCTATACTCCGACTGAGTATATCCGTTGAAGAGTCTCTCAGGTCAAGTGAAGTAGTGATTAGAACTCTGAGCTTCTCAAACTTCAGCCGAAACTTGACGATGGTACAAATTATGGCCAAGTTGCCTGCTTATATACACAGCCCCCAGCAGGGGGTCTCCATTCAATATAAGACAAGCCCCTCCCAGAGATCTCTGTGCCTGGGAGATAATTGCACTAAAGACCGGTAAGCTAATTATCTCACAGGAACAAAGTCATTCAAAATCTCGGACCAAGTTGTCCCAGAATCGCACGGTCATCTCATGCCGAAATTAGTTCCACAACATTCCACACAAGCACCGCTGGGGTGACCAGGGAACAATGAACTCCTCATGCCGAAATTAGTTCCATAGCAGTCGCCGCTAAGCACCCCTGAGGACAATACGTGAGTTTCTATATGCGAACGGCCGCCAGGGAGCAGGCGTTCAGTTCAGTTTCAGAGAAGGGAAAGTGCCGATCCAGGGGCACCGGGGGAAAGTTGCTAATGGTGCGGCTGGGGAGGTTAACTTCCGAACGGAGTCTCCAATCTGGACCATAGTAGGTGGGCAGGAGGCCAGCTTCCACACTCCTCCATGGTAAATAGTGTTTGTCACAGTCTGAACGGTGGACACTTTTTTACATTTATTGTTTTCATTTATTTATTTGAGGTTCTTGTGCACTTGTATAATGGGGGAAAATAACCCAATACTTTTCTGTACTAGGGGATTAAAGTGTTTTATATTCTGTACCATACAGGGTAATCCTTTAATATTGTGAGTATGAGTTAATGCCCAGGCACACCCCCACTCAAAGAGTGAGTTTAGGTCCAGTCTCTGACCTACTTCTAATCCTGAGTGTGAGTATGGACCCAGGGTGAAATGCACGTTTTTCCAAAATGTGATTATGGGGAATAAAAACAAGAAACATTGTCCCTCCTGCATTAGAGTGGAAAGTATTGTGAAGTCTTGTATGATGGGGGTTATCCATAAGTATATGGTTCTAAATAAAAGGAAATTCGTAACCAGGACACAGCAATGTATTGTGAGTAAAATTTGTATTAGACTCCATTAAAATACACTCTCGCAAACCCCAGGATAAAATAATAATTAAAAAAATGTCTACACGCATACGATAGTCAGATATCTAAAGAGCTATAGTATGAATCACTATCAATAAGTTACGGGAGGCGTATGTAACCTGCTGGGACACAGTATGTGGAATACAAATGTAACCATTATGATGCAACCTACGCTTATAACACTGCAATCCACCAACAAACACTCTGAAACATCCAACAGGAAATAACAAACTGTGTCAATGCTAACATGTAAGATCTGTGTGGTAGATATCGACTCCAAAATGCAATAAATCAGCCCTAGGCTGCAGGTAAAACAAATCAAATAGGTAAGTATTGTAGGGGCAACCTACCCCTTATATGAAGCAGCCCTGGTATATGAGCAGTGCTCTGCCTTTAATTATGAAATATCCCGGAGGCCTGCTGCAGTATACAGCTCAAAGCATAAGCATGGATATTACCCATCAAGACATGAATGTAAAACATCCTCAGAGGAGGAACCTTACTCCAGAGAACGATGTCATCCCTTCACCCCGCCCCCGAGGGAGTGTTACAGACCTTAGTGATAGATAATGTCCACCCATGAACTCTCTCATGTAGACTTTCTTTTTAAAGAGAAACTGTCACTTCTCTGGAATTTATTCCATTGCATAAAACATTGAAAATCTTATTCATTAGAAAGTCCGTTTTTTATTTTGATATCAAACATTTTACAAATGGCAAGATAATCCAGACAAACAGTACAGGGTTATTTACTGAACCATGAATGTTGTCAGGATGGACAGAATCCGGTGAAAATGACTGAATTCTGACTGCAATGACAATTCTCATATTTACTAAAGCCAAAAACGGTGGGAATTCGGTCAGGCCGAGCGAATTAGCAAGCATTACCCAGATGCAATCAGTGTCCGGATTAAAATCAGTGCTTTCTCATCCGAACCTTATATAATGGAATGGAATCATAAGATGCATATTCACAAATTATCATGAACTTCGATTTATGCAAGCGAATGGTAATTTTAAGTAACGCCGACAGCAGGCAATTAGTTAAAAACCTTTGGGTGCGTTAGAGTTAATTATCTGATGACTTGCCAGACCTTGCTAGCCAGCCACCACATAATAAAATACTTTTCAAAAACCCCAAATGGGGGCCAATAAGACCTCCATGTTCCTTTTTGTGAGGTTTAAAACACCCCTATGCTTTGCCATTTAGCAGCTGGGGGCATATCAACTAACTGCCTAAAATTAGTGACTGAGGCCATTGCTGCCCATCTCATGATGATGGCTGGGTCTGTTAAATAACAGGGATCTGGTGGGGGACTTTAAAATAAATAATGGGGGGGAGGGGTGAACAGAACACTGTCCACCTCATTGCCCACACATGTGGCCATCAGTTTGGGACTATTTAATAGAAGGTAATAGGGGCATCCTAATGTCTACCCCATTCTTACTCGTAGCCATCTGGGTAGTGCACCCCATCTACCAGAGGGCTATTATAATGTAACAGAGGGAAACAAGAGTCCCCCTTGTCCCCCATGTAGTGGCAATGGTTGGGTGCCCTAATAATGATATTCAGGGTGAGGACGTAGTGTCCTCTCACTGGTTTGTCACCCATTGGCGGTGGACGAAGGCCCTAATTATAATCCCCACTAGTTCTTCATAGATTTCAACCCACACTCCTACCAGACTGTTGGAGATGTGGTAGGGAGTTAGGTTCATTCTCCCACATCTGGTGGGACTGTGAGGAGCTGAAACCTATGAAACTAATCCTAGCGGAATTGGTAGATTTTATGTTCGCGGTTCGGACTGCGATCATGCCTCAAATGTTTTTGTTTCATTTAGATTTACCAAAAAGCAACATAAAACTAAAAATTCTTATGATTCATATCTGTATGGCAATAAAAATAGTTATGGACAGAAATTGGAGAAATATGGGTGCGTTAAATTGGCAGGATATATCTACACAGATTGATTACCAACGTAGCATGGAAACTGGGATAGCCCTAAACAAGATATCTAAAATATAACGAAGTCTGGGTCCCTTGGGTTAGATTTATTAACCATAAAACTCAAACCCCCACCCCCCCCTATATAGATAGCTACCCGCAGGCAGTAGAGAAAATGGGATGTATGGATAAGATGTAATGCATGTGTAACGGACCGTTTCACTTACAAGAGGATAAAACCCAGTTTAGGCGATAATCCCCTTTCCAGATGCACAGGCAGCTACTGCAAACACCATTCTCCCGACTGGAACCACACGAACACTGGAACAGCTGAACAAGAAAAGCAGACATCGGCTTACACTCTTGGCAGTCAGCATACATTCCCATTCCCCCAAAGACCGAGACGACACATCGCTTTGAGGGTTAAGCAAGAACTCAAGACTGGGACACCCAGTCTGGCTTTTATTACCAACAAGTACATACAGGACACTCCCAGGGGGAGGATGAAATTAACCAATCACATGGATGTACCTCCCACACATTTCCTCCCCTTAGATTAACACTTAACACAATTATACTGTACACCTTTTTCCCCAATTCCTGGATGTACCCCAAATACATATGCTACACCTCCAAAACAGGTATCCCCTGATAGCCCTTATTCAGGGGGACAACATATGCAAGAATCAGCCCATTCGGATAAATGGTTCAGGAGTTATGGGACTTTAAAGTATTGACCGACCGCATGGGTAAAGTATCCGAAAACAGTTCCATGCATTTTGGCCCTGCGGTCGGTCACAAACAGGTGAATGAAACATACGAATTGTCTGTGTTATAGAGACTAAGGGGGATTCGTATGAATCCCCTAGTTCATACGTTTCTTTCTACCGAACGGCGGGCCGTTCGGTAGTTTCCCCACGAAATCCTGGAAGTCTGGAGGTCTCAGCGGTGTTTGCCTAGTCGAGTGTCCGATTTCAGTTCCAGACACTCGACGGCAAAACACCGCTGTTCGGTAGTTAAAGATGGCCGCCGCCACGTGTTGGTTTCCTGAATGGCGGCCACCCAGAGGACAAAGACCACACTGCACTGATTGCCAATTACCCGTTTGCAACATTGTTGCAAACGGTAATTGGAGGCACACTTAGTCCTGGGTGGTCTGGTTGTTCGGTAGTTTCCTCAATACAAGGAATGGAGGGATTCTACCGAACAATCAGATGAAGACTGCATATATATATAACCCAGGTTAACTGCATACATAAATACATATACAATATACAGGCAGTACAATAGGATAGGCTTCACAGTCTTAAAGGGACAGTAGTCCCAAAATGTCCATTGCTGATTTTAAAGGGCCAGTAGCAGCAATATAAATTAGTACATGCCCAAATATAGTCTTTAGAGTGCAATATGTCCAGGGGCCATAGTCAGCGGGCAGGAGGCTAGCAGCCAGGCTTCTCCAGCCCACAGTGGCGAAGTTGGTTTCGCCACAATTCTCCCCTTTACCAATTAGACTAACAGGGTATCTGACCTCCTGCCGGTCAGTGCCCTGGTTAGTCCAGCAACCCACCCACAGAACAGAAGTAGTAGAGCAGCCCACCCATAATAAACAGTTACCACACCTGGGTGAGGGAGAATTTTGTCCAAGTTCAGGTGCCTCCCCACGGCTGGGTGAGAGACTGATAGGCTGCCTTGGTGGGTTGCTGAGGGGGCAGAGACCAGCGGTACTCTGTCCTGTTGCCAGCACTACCACGGGAGTAGTCTGGTGGGAGCCTGGCTGCTGGAGACCGACTGTCTCCCCTTTAGATATATCGCTCTGTGGCTGGGGGACAGGACCGACCGTCCCTATCCCTTGTGCTGTAAGTGCAGAGACTACGGTCCCATCTGCACAGATGTGGGGCTTAACATCTCCCCTTGGTGGGTTAGGCTGCCGCTGGAGAGAGGGTGTAACAAGCTCCTCTCTCTGGACGGTAAACTGCCGCTGGGGAGGGGGGTTAGCAGGCTCCTCTCCCTGCCACTCTCTCTGCTGGTGGAAAGGGGGACCAGCTGTCTCCCCTTTCATTCTCTTGTCCGGCTGCTGGGGTGCGAGACTGACTGTCTCTGCTCCCTGCAGGACACACTGCCGCTGGGGAGGATGGACGACACCATCAGCTCCCTGGGGCACACACTGCCGCTGGGGAGGGAGGACGCTGCTCTCCTCTCCCTTCGCTTCACACTGCCGTCTTGGCATCTCACTTTGCTGCTGGGGGGCAGGAACAACAACCTCTGCCCCCTGTAACTCAGCCTGCCGCTGGGGAGGAAGGACTGCACCTTCGGCTCCCTTGGACACACACGGCTGCTGGGGAGGATGGACGACACCATCAGCTCCCTGGGGCACACATTGCCGCTGGGGAGGGAGGACGCTGCTCTCCTCTCCCTTCCCTTCACACTGCCTTCTTGGCATATCACTTTGCTGCTGGGGGGCAGGAACAACAACCTCTGCCCCCTGTAACTCAGCCTGCCGCTGGGGAGGAAGGACTGCACCTTCGGCTCCTTTGGACACACACGGCTGCTGGGGAGGATGGACGACACCATCAGCTCCCTGGGGCACACATTGCCGCTGGGGAGGGAGGACGCTGCTCTCCTCTCCCTTCACTTCACACTGCCTTCTTGGCATCTCACTTTGCTGCTGGGGGGCAGGAACAACAACCTCTGCCCCCTGTAACTCAGCCTGCCGCTGGGGAGGAAGGACTGCACCTTCGGCTCCCTTGGACACACACGGCTGCTGGGGAGGATGGACGACACCATCAGCTCCCTGGGCCACACATTGCCGCTGGGGAGGGAGGTCTGCAAACCCCCTGGCCCGCTCTGATTCCCACGGCAAGTACTCTCGCACTGCTTGCTTCACACGCTGCACTCTATATTCTGAGGGGTTGGGTCCGCATAAAGCCAGTATCTTGGTGACCTCTCTGTCATACGCCTCTTGAGTGTAGCTGGGTGCCATGCTTGCTCTGCTGCAGTTGGTTCCTTGTAGATAGGGGCGCTGTATGGGTACTGGCGTTGCCCTCACTTTGTAATCCAGGAATGGTGTTGTCTGTAGCTGTCCCTCTGGTTGTAGGAACGATCCCACCGCTTGCCACCAATTGTAACGGACCGTTTCACTTACAAGAGGATAAAACCCAGTTTAGGCGATAATCCCCTTTCCAGATGCACAGGCAGCTACTGCAAACACCATTCTCCCGACTGGAACCACACGAACACTGGAACAGCTGAACAAGAAAAGCAGACATCGGCTTACACTCTTGGCAGTCAGCATACAATCCCATTCCCCCAAAGACCGAGACGACACATCGCTTTGAGGGTTAAGCAAGAACTCAAGACTGGGACACCCAGTCTGGCTTTTATTACCAACAAGTACATACAGGACACTCCCAGGGGGAGGATGAAATTAACCAATCACATGGATGTACCTCCCACACATTTCCTCCCCTTAGATTAACACTTACAATTATACTGTACACCTTTTTCCCCAATTCCTGGATGTACCCCAAATACATATGCTACACCTCCAAAACAGGTATCCCCTGATAGCCCTTATTCAGGGGGACAACATATGCAAGAATCAGCCCATTCGGATAAATGGTTCAGGAGTTATGGGACTTTAAAGTATTGACCGACCGCATGGGTAAAGTATCCGAAAACAGTTCCATGCATTTTGGCCCTGCGGTCGGTCACAAACAGGTGAATGAAACATACGAATTACTGGTGTTATAGGGACTAAGGGGAGTTCGTATGAATCCCCTAGTTCGTACGTTTCTTTCTACCGAACGGCGGGCCGTTCGGTAGTTTCCCCACGAAATCCTGGAAGTCTGGAGGTCTCAGCGGTGTTTGCCTAGTCGAGTGTCCGATTTCAGTTCCAGACACTCGACGGCAAAACACCGCTGTTCGGTAGTTAAAGATGGCCGCCGCCACGTGTTGGTTTCCTGAATGGCGGCCACCCAGAGGACAAAGACCACACTGCACTGATTGCCAATTACCCGTTTGCAACATTGTTGCAAACGGTAATTGGAGGCACACTTAGTCCTGGGTGGTCTGGTTGTTCGGTAGTTTCCTCAATACAAGGAATGGAGGGATTCTACCGAACAATCAGATGAAGGCTGCATATATATATAACCCAGGTTAACTGCATACATAAATACATATACAATATACAGGCAGTACAATAGGATAGGCTTCACAGTCTTAAAGGGACAGTAGTCCCAAAATGTCCATTGCTGATTTTAAAGGGCCAGTAGCAGCAATATAAATTAGTACATGCCCAAATATAGTCTTTAGAGTGCAATATGTCCAGGGGCCATAGTCAGCGGGCAGGAGGCTAGCAGCCAGGCTTCTCCAGCCCACAGTGGCGAAGTTGGTTTCGCCACAGCATGGTATGTTTGTATGGCTGTAGATACAGCAGAATACTGGTAGATGTTTATTAGAAGCACGGCCCTACTGTTATTTATAATTATTATCTATTGTATTACTATTGTAAAGTAACTTTTTGTACTGTGTTTAAAATTTATAGTTGAAAGCTGTATCTGTACTTGAATGAATTTTTTTAAAAATGAAAATAAAGATTTATATATATTAAAAAAATAATCCCCACTAGTTCTCCCCCATAGCCAGTGGTTGTTGCCCTAATTATAATATTCAGGGGGGAGGACTTAGTGTCCAGTCCACACCCACTGATGGCTCTAAATAATTAAACATGCCATTATCCCAGCCCCCAATAGTGGCATGTCCACCCACTCCCACCCAGTTGGATAAGGGTCCCCAATCCCACAGCCACCCTCATTAAAGTGATATAACCCTACCTATCCATCCTCTCCCTAATAAAAGTGTGTGAGGGGGCAATAAAACTAATACCTGTTAAAAAAATGTATACATACCAACTGAAGTCTTCTTGAGGGGTGGGGGAGGGAGGGACGGCATGCCGTCACTGAATACAATGCCCACATGTATCCACTCGATGTCCTGCTTATTGTTTTCAGGTCATCCTGTTGGGGATCTCCCTATCTGTGTGGTCCCCTTGTTCGCAAATCATGTTTAGGCTTGATTGGAAGGTTGTGCTTGTCCCATTCTAAATAAATATAATAAAATTAGGCTTAATTATAAATCTGTGAATAAGTATTAATGTTTCTTGTGGATATGATACTGGAACACAAGGGTTTGTTTTCTTGAGAGCTAATGATAATTAGCATATCAAAGAAATTAACTCATTAATTAAGTGTTACAGGCCATATGGTTGAAGTCAGTTAGTTTACATTGGAACTAGACATACAGGCATCTCAAGTGTAGAATTTCACACCTTGCAGAGCCTTTGATTAATCAAAAGATCAATCCATATGGTAAACCATCTGACCCCTTTCACATTCCTATGCAATTTAGAAACATAGAATTTGACGGCAGATAAGAACCATTCAACCCATCTAGTCTGCCCAATTTCCTTAATACTTTCTTTAGTCTCTGGCCTTATCTTATAGTTAGGATAGCCTTATGCCTATCCCACGCATGCCTAAACTCTTTTACTGTGTTAACCTCTACCACTTCAGCTGGAAGGCTATTCCATGCATCCACTACCCTCTCTGTAAAGTAATACTTCCTGATATTATTTGTAAACCTTTGTCCCTCTAATTTAAGATTATGTCCTCTTGTTGTGGTAGTTTTTCTTCTTTTTAAATAGAAAGACATTTACATTACCCCTTCTGTCATCTGACCTCTACCAAGTAGCCAATTCATATATGCACTACATAAATTACATTAAATGGCAATATTCTATAATGCAACAATGATTGTGTACCCTTGCCGTCATACCTCCCCCAGATCCCAGCTATTCGGTGATGTAAATTTCATGGGGTTCCGAAATATTAAAATGTGTTTTTAAAACTGTATGTTTTTTTTGTACCTGGGAGATATTTGAGTTTGTACAGTTCCTAACTCAATTATCTCCCAGGCTCAGGGGAGGAGTTTGTGTATAACTTGGTTGTACCATTACAAATTAAATTGCGTTGTACTTCCAGAACTGTGTGTCGTCCAGTTACTGGGGGGAAAATGGATGTCTGCTTATTTTAAGGGTTCCAGAGTGGCTGAGGGAAGGAATTAGCGGAGGTAGCCGGTCGGGTTACCCGTGGTCAGCTACAGACGGGTGTAGCTTTTGATTTATTTATTTTTTTAAATAAAAGTTTACTCCCCCCTATATACCTCCCAACAAAGACAATCCCAAAATTGGGACTCTGGTGGGAGGGAAGTAAAGGGGACCAGTGTTGCGATTGCATCACTGGCTCCACCCAAATGGGCAGACCTGCACGAAAAGGGCCGGACCCGTCCACCCACATTATTAATCTAATGTAAAATGATAACAAGGCAGCCAATACTAAATGACTTAAGTGAAGTATTTAATTCCAATCAGCCTCATCCAGGGGTTGGCTGAGCCTGATAAGAATTTTAAACTTCAATAAAGTTATATAAAAAGTTACCATTTTCATGGATTCGTATACATTAACACTTTCAAATTGCAATTGATCTAGTGAAGCCCTTAAAGCATCATTGATAGATTTACTGATTTATTTTACAAATCCCTAAAACTCAATAAAACCAGCTATAAGAGAGGGTTTTGTTTGGAGATTTGCAATCAATTCTACAAGATTGGACAATGCCCAGGGCTGTCTTTAATATTGATTGGACCACTTACACTGACAGACATATTGATACACACAGACACGTACACTGGCAGACATATTGACACACACAGACACATACACTGACAGACATATTGACGCGCATACAGACACATACACTGACAGACAGATTGACAAACACACAGACACATACACTGACAGACATATTAATACACACAGACACGTACACTGACAGACATATTGACACACACAGTCATGTACACTTACAGACATATTGAAACACAGACAGACACATACACTGACAGACAGATTGACAAACACACAGACACATACACTGACAGACATATTGACACACAAAGATACATACACTTATAGACGTAATGACATGCACACACACACACACACACACACAGGTACATATACTGAAAACATATTGAAACACAGGTACATACACTGACAGACATATTAAGACACACACAGACACATACACTGACAGACATACTGACACAGACACATCCACTGAAAGACATACTGAGACAGACACATATACTTATAGACGTAATGACATGCACACTCACACACACAGACACATACACTGACAGACATACTGACACACACACATACATACACTGAAAGACATACCTGACACACACAGAAACATACACTGACAGACATACTGACACACACAGACAGACATACTGACACACACAGATGTATACATAGATAGACATACTGACACGGACAGACACATATACTGATAGACATAAGGATATGCAAACAGGCACATATACTGACAGACATACTGACACACACACAAACACGTACACTGACAGACATACTGACACACACATACACATACAATGACAGACTTACTGACACAGACACGTACACTGACAGACATACTGACACACACATGCACATACAATGACAGACATACTGACACACAGGCACATACACTGACAGACATACTGACACACACAGGCACATACACTGATAGTCATACTGACACACACACACATACTGACACACAGACAGACATACTGTCTCACAGACAGACATACTGACACACATGTACAATTTACATTTTTAAACCCACATGTATTCATGACCCTATACTGTTAAAATCACCATCTAGCCCCCATGCCCAATAAGTATAGCAAAATCGTACCTTTATTCCAGACTACTACTGCTGCTGGCTCTGCCCCTGATTTGCCTACTTGGCTGACATCATCAGATGTTTTGACCACAGCCAATCACAATGCTTTCCGATAGGATTGGCTGAGACTGTCAAGGAGGCAGATCAGGGGCAGAGCTAGCACAGGCCGAACACAGCCCTGGCCAATCAGCATTTCCTCATAGATATAATCAATGTATCTCTATGAGGAAAGTTCAGTGTCTCAATGCAGAGGGTGGAGACACTGAATGTCAGTCATACTGTGCCACAGTGCACCAGGAAGCACCTCTAGCAGCCATCTGAGGAGTGGCCAATGGAGGTAGCCCTAGGCTGTAATGTAAACACTGCATTTTCTCTGAAAAGACTGTGTTTACAGCAAAAAGCTTGAAGGGAATGATTTTACTCACCAGAACAAATACAATAAGCTGTATATTGTACAATAAGCTGTAGTTGTTCTGATAACATAGTATCCCTTTATGTATTGTTAAGTAGTGATGTACCGAACTGTCCGCCGGCGAACAGTTCCCGGCGAACTTAGCGTGTTCGCGTTCGCCGCGGCGGGCGGACACATGCGCAGTTCGATCCGCCCCCTATTCGTCATCATTGGGCAAACTTTGACCCTGTGCCTCTCGGTCAGCAGACACATTCCAGCCAATCAGCAGCACTCCCTCCCTTACACACCCTCCAACCTCCCTCCCAGCATCCATTTTCGATTCATTCTGAAGCTGCATGCTTAGCGAGAGGAGGGAAAGTTTAGCTGCTGCTGATTAGATAGGGAAATTGATAGCTAGGCTAGGGTATTCAGTGTCCACTACAATCCTGAAGGACTCATATGAGCTCCGCTGTAAGGACAGCACCTATGTGTAATGTAATTGCAGGTGCCTGCCTGCCAGCTTCTGTGTGAGGTTCACATTGGATACTGTGCCCACTTGCCCAGTGCCACCACTCATATCTGTTTTTACAATAGCTTAAGCTTTAGATTTAAAATAAATATTTTTTTTTCACTGTAATAGAAGAGCAGTTGCCTGCCTGCCAGCTTCTGTGTCAGGCTGGATGCCTTGCCTATTTGCACAGTCAGTGCCACCACTCATATCTGTTTTTACAATAGCTTAAGCTTTAGATAAAAAAATATATATATTTTTTCACTGTAATAGAAGAGCAGTTGCCTGCCTGCCAGCTTCTGTGTCAGGTTGGATGCCTTGCCCATTTGCACAGTCAGTGCCACCACTCATATCTGTTTTTACAATAGCTTAAGCTTTAGATTAAAAAATATATTTTTTTTTTCACTGTAATAGAAGAGCAGTTAGTTGTCTGCAAGCGTCTGGGTGTCAGGCCTCCTTCAGCGTGCGCTCTGCAGACCTGTGCCAGCGTACTTTGACAGTTGCCACTCATATCTGGTGTCTCTATAGCGTGCTTTTACAAAGAAAAAAGGTTTCCAGTGTAAGCTAATAGCAGCCAGTCAGTGTCCTTCAAGCAGCTCTGTCAGGCCTACAGTGTGTGCTCTGCAGAACTGTTCAAGTGCACATTGCCAATCATATCTGGTGTCTCTATAGCGTGCTTTTAAAACCAAAATTTGGTTTCCACTGTAATAGAAGAGCAGTTGCCTGCCTGCCAGCTTCTGTGTGAGGTTCACAGTGGATACTGTGCCCTCTTGCCCAGTGCCACCACTCATATCTGTTTTTACAATAGCTTAAGCTTTAGATTTAAAATAAATATTTTTTTTTCACTGTAATAGAAGAGCAGTTGCCTGCCTGCCAGCTTCTGTGTCAGGCTGGATGCCTTGCCCATTTGCACAGTCAGTGCCACCACTCATATCTGTTTTTACAATAGCTTAAGCTTTAGATTTAAAATAAAAAAATTTTTTTCACTGTAATAGAAGATCAGTTGCCTGCCTGCCAGCTTCTGTGTCAGGCTGGATGCCTTGCCCATTTGCACAGTCAGTGCCACCACTCATATCTGTTTTTACAATAGCTTAAGCTTTAGATTTAAAATAAATAATTTTTTTTCACTGTAATAGAAGAGCAGTTCGTTGTCTGCAAGCGTCTGGGTGTCAGGCCTCCTTCAGCGTGTGCTCTGCAGACCTGTGCCAGCGTACTTTGACAGTTGCCAATCATATCTGGTGTCTCTTTAGCGTGCTTTTACAAAGAAAAAAGGTTTCCAGTGTAAGCTAATAGCAGCCAGTCAGTGTCCTTCGAGCGGCTCTGTCAGGCCTACAGTGTGTGCTCTGCAGAACTGTTCAAGTGCAGATTGCCAATCATATCTGGTGTCTCTTTAGCGTGCTTTTACAAAGAAAAAAGGTTTCCAGTGTAAGCTAATAGCAGCCAGTCAGTGTCCTTCAAGCGGCTCTGTCAGGCCTACAGTGTGTGCTCTGCAGAACTGTTCAAGTGCAGATTGCCAATCATATCTGGTGTCTCTTTAGCGTGCTTTTACAAAGAAAAAAGGTTTCCAGTGTAAGCTAATAGCAGCCAGTCAGTGTCCTTCAAGCGGCTCTGTCAGGCCTACAGTGTGTGCTCTGCAGAACTGTTCAAGTGCACATTGCCAATCATATCTGGTGTCTCTATAGCGTGCTTTTAAAACCAAAATTTGGTTTCCACTGTAATAGAAGAGCAGTTGCCTGCCTGCCAGCTTCTGTGTGAGGTTCACAGTGGATACTGTGCCCTCTTGCCCAGTGCCACCACTCATATCTGTTTTTACAATAGCTTAAGCTTTAGATTTAAAATAAATATTTTTTTTTCACTGTAATAGAAGAGCAGTTAGTTGTCTGCAAGCGTCTGGGTGTCAGGCCTCCTTCAGCGTGTGCTCTGCAGACCTGTGCCAGCGTACTTTGACAGTTGCCACTCATATCTGGTGTCTCTATAGCGTGCTTTTACAAAGAAAAAAGGTTTCCAGTGTAAGCTAATAGCAGCCAGTCAGTGTCCTTCAAGCAGCTCTGTCAGGCCTACAGTGTGTGCTCTCCAGAACTGTTCAAGTGCACATTGCCAATCATATCTGGTGTCTCTATAGCATGCTTTTAAAACCAAAATTAGTTTTTCACTGTTTTAGATTGAATAGCAGTTACTTGTCTTCAAGCGGGTGTGTCAGGCCTACAGTGTGTGCTCTGCAGAACTGTTACAGTTCACATTGCCAATCATATCTGGTCTCACAGTAGCTTGCACGCATAGTACCACTAATCCCCAAAAAATGACAGGCAGAGGCAGGCCACCCCGCAGGGGCCGTCGTGGTCGTGGTGCTGTGATTCCCTTTTGCCCTAGAATAATGCCCAGTTTTCAGAAGCCACATACCCTGAACTTGAAAAGTTCTGAGGACATAGTTGACTGGCTAACACAGGACACCCAATCTTGTACAGCCTCCGCTCGGAACCTTGACGCACCATCCTCCTCCAGCTTAGCTTCAGGCACCTCTCAAGATACCACTCACCCGCCTGCCGCCACCACCAAAACTAGCACCGCAGCCGCTTTACTTGGTATGTCAGAGGAGTTATTCACACACCCGTTTGAAGAAATGAGTGATGCGCAACCATTATAACAGGGATATGTTTCAGGCAGGCAGCATTAAACACATGGAGGTACGGTGTGATGATGATGATGTTGTACCCGCCGCTGCTTCCTTTTCTGAGTTGTCAGATACAAGCGAAGCGGTTGATGATGACGATGCGTCCATGGATGTCACGTGGGTGCCCGCTCGGCAAGAAGAAGAACAGGGCGAAAGTTCAGATGGGGAGACAGAGAGGAGGAAGAGACGAGTTGGAAGCAGGGGGGGGTCGTCGCAAGGAACTAGTGGCACAGTCAGACAGCATGCATCGGCACCCGGGGTTAGCCCGACAGCACGCCAATCAACGCATGCTGTGTCCACCACCAGAATGCCGTCATTGCAGAGCTCAGCAGTGTGGCATTTTTTTTGTGTGTCTGCCTCTGACAACAGCGATGCCATTTGCAACCTGTGCCAAAGGAAACTGAGTCGTGGGAGGTCCAACACCCACCTAGGTACAACTGCTTTGCGTAGGCACATGATATCACATCACAAACGCCTATGGGATCAACACATGAGTACAAGCAGCACGCCTACTCTAAGCCGCCATCCTCCTCCTGGTCCAGCATCTTCAGCCACGTCAACCACTGCTGTCCTCCTTGCCCCCTCTCAACCATCCGCCACTCCTTCTCCCGCCTTGAGCAGTTCCCGCTCATCTGCCCACAGTCATGTGTCTGTCAAGGACATGTTTGAGCGTAAGAAGCCAATGTCACCAAGTCACCCCCTTGCCCAGCGTCTGACAGCTGGCTTGTCCAAACTATTAGCCCGCCAGCTTTTACAATACAATCTGGTTGAGTCTGAGGCGTTCAAATAATTTGTAGCTATTGGGACACCGCAGTGGAAGGTACCCGGACGGAATTTCTTTTCACAAAAGGCAATCCCCAACCTGTACTCGATTGTGCAAAAGGAAGTCATGGCATGTCTGGCACACAGTGTTGGGGCAAGGGTCCATCTGACCACTGATACCTGGTCTGCAAAGCATGGTCAGGGCAGGTATATCACCTACACTGCGCATTGGGTAAACCTGCTGACGGCTGACAAGCAAGGAATGCGTGGCATTGCAGAGGAGTTGGTGACACCGCCACGAATTGCAGGCAGTCCTGCTGCCACCTCCTCTACTCCTCCTACTCCATCCTCTTCCATAACCTCCTCGGCTGAGTCCTCTTGTGCTGCTGCGTCTTGCTCCACATCAACCCCCCCCTCCAGCTCCCCAGGTACTATTCCACATCCCGGATACGGCAGTGTCACGCCGTCTTGGGTTTGACTTGCTTGAAAGCAGAGAGTCACACCGGACAAGCACTCCTGTCCGCCCTGAATGCACAGGTGGAAAAGTGGCTGACTCCGCAGCAACTGGATATCGGCAAAGTGGTGTGTGACAACGAAAAAAATTTGATAGCGGCATTGAAGTTGGGCAAGTTGACACATGTGCCGTGCATGGCACATGTGTGTAATCTGATCGTACAACGCTTTGTGCATAAGTACACAGGCTTACAGGACATCCTGAAGCAGGCCAGGAAGGTGTGTGGCCATTACACGGCCATGGCTCACTTTGCCGATATCCATCGGCGAAACAACATGCCAGTGAGGCGCTTGATTTGCGACAGCCCTACACGTTGGAATTCAACACTCCTAATGTTCGACCGCCTGCTCCAACAAGAAAAAGCTGTTAATGAATATTTGTATGACCGGGGTGCTAGGACAGCCTCTGGGGAGCTGGGAATTTTTTTGCCACGTTACTGGACGCACATGCACAATGCCTGTAGGCTTATGCGTCCTTTTGAGGAGGTGACAAACCTAGTCAGTCGCAACGAAGGCACCATCAGCGACATCATACCATTTGTTTTCTTCCTGGAGCGTGCCCTGCGAAGAGTGCTGGATCAGGCTGTAGATGAGCGTGAAGAGGAAGAGTTGTGGTCACCATCACCACCAGAAACAGCCTTATCAGCATCGCTTGCTGGACCTGCGGCAACGCTGGAAGAGAATTGTGAGGAAGAGGAGTCAGAGGAGGAATGTAGCTTTGAGGAGGAGGAGGAGGAGCAAGACCAAACACAACAGGCATCCCAGGGTGCTCGTTGTCACCTATCTGGTACCCGTGGTGTTGTACGTGGCTGGGGGGAAGAACATACCTTCAATGACATCAGTGAGGAGGAGGAACGGGAAATGAGTAGCTCGGCATCCAACCTTGTGCAAATGGGGTCTTTCATGCTGTCCTGCCTGTTGAGGGACCCTCGTATAAAAAGGCTGAAGGAGAACGACCTGTACTGGGTGTCCACGCTACTAGACCCCCGGTATAAGCAGAAAGTGGCGGAAATGTTACCGAATTACAACAAGTCGGAAAGGATGCAGCATTTGCAAAATAAATTAAAAAGTATGCTTTACACAGCGTATAAGGGTGATGCCACAGCACAATGGGAATCTAACAGGGGGAGAGGTGGAAGTCATCCTCCTCCTCCCACGACCACGCCGGCAAGGACAGGACGCTTTAAAGACGTGTTGTTGATGGAGGACATGCGGACCTTTTTAAGTCCTAAGCATCGCCACAGCCCTTCGGGATCCACCCTCAGAGAGCGACTCGACCGACAGGTAGCAGACTACCTCGCCTTAACTGCAGATATCGACACTCTGAGGAGCGATGAACCCCTTGACTACTGGGTGTGCAGGCTTGACCTGTGGCCTGAACTATCCCAATTTGCGATAGAACTTCTGGCCTGCCCCGCTTCAAGTGTCCTGTCAGAAAGGACCTTCAGTGCAGCAGGAGGTATTGTCACTGAGAAGAGAAGTCGCCTAGGTCAAAAAAGTCTAGATTACCTCACCTTTATTAAGATGAATGAGGGATGGATCCCGAAGGGACTGACAGTGGGCGATACATTCGATTAAAAAAGGCCTGATGAGATGAGCTGCCTTGGGCTAAAAATGGTCCACACGCTGCTGTATTTTAGCTCTGAATGAGAAGACGCTTAGCTTAGTCAGGTTGCTACTTTGTTACTTAGAAGCTAGACTTAGGCTGGGATAGAACTTTTGATTTCCACTTTTATTTCGCAAAGTTTTCCAGCCTAGTTAGGCATCCACTTTTCTACCAATACCTAGACTTAGGCTGAGCTCGTATTTTGTTTTGTTTTTACAATACAAGGGGTTGGGAATTAGTGGGCATCTGAGTCCTGGCTGGATGGGAGACATTCCCTGCATCTGAGAGACAGAGGCAGCTCCTGTGTCTCTGGGGAAAGCTCACAAACTAGCAACTTCATACTATTGTAACTTTGTATCTTTCCCTAATAGCACTACTCTGGGACCTTAGCGTTCTATCAATAAGCACTAACAGATTGTCCCAGCTACTTTGTCTACATTATTTGGGGCTGACTGCTACTCAGTTAAAGGACCACTCTAGGCACCCAGACCACTTCAGCTTAATGAAGTGGTCTGGGTGCCAGGTCCTTCTAGGGTTAACTAATTTTTTTATAAACATAGCAGTTTCAGAGAAACTGCTATGTTTATCAATTAGTTAAGCCTTCCTCTATTTCCTCTAGTGGCTGTCTCATTGACAGCCGCTAGAGGCGCTTGCGTGATTCTCACTGTGAAAATCACAGTGAGAGCACGCAAGCGTCCATAGGAAAGCATTATGAATGCTTTCCTATGCGACCGGCTGAATGCGCGCGCAGCTCTTGCCGCGCGTGCGCATTCAGCCGACGGGGAGGAACGGAGGCGGAGAGGAGGAGGAGAGCTCCCCGCCCAGCGCTGGAAAAAGGTACGTTTTTACCCCTTTCCCCTTTCCAAAGCTGGGCGGGAGTGGGTCCCTGAGGGTGGGGGCACCCTCAGGGCACTCTAGTGCCAGGAAAACGAGTATGTTTTCCTGGCACTAGAGTGGTCCTTTAAATCGACCTACTTGGGTATCTTTACATACAGGGGGAAGTTTTCCAATTCTATTATGACTTCATTGTTTTTCCCCCACACTGTATGCCTTTGATCCCGATTTATCTCACCAGTGCAGTCAGCATCCCCACGGTTTACCATATACTCCAGGGAAGGACACCCTGGGGTCTGGGGTATCCCCCCCAGAATATACAGTTGGGCTACATTTTATGCAGACACTCTGACACTATAGGGTTGATCTGTGTTCTGGTGCTTTATACATTTAGGTAGATACTCTTTTACCGTATGCTAGTATGAGCAAATAGCCTCTAGGGGTTGTGGTACAGTACTCTCTACAGTGATCTGTCCAGTACCCCCCCATCGTCAGTACAGCCATATGGACCAACCCCCACTCCTATACCCCATGATTTTTTTTTAGTCTCTGTACGTTTTTATATTAAAGATTTATTATTTTCCTTACTCTGTACATCTATTACTCTGCACACCAAGGGAGTGAATACCCTATTGTGGGCACACCCTCAGTTGAGTGTGTTCTGGTAGATGGATTTTGCTTTCCTCTCCGAACACCTCAATTCTTGGGATTTATTCTATTTTCTAATACTTATTGCGTTGGGGTAAGCCCTTTAGTTGTTGCCCATTTAGTCCTTGCCTTGGCTCCAGAGCTGGACCTTTCTAGCTCTATAGCCATCTTCCTTTTCCTAATATAGCTCTGAATGACGTTTGACTTGCGTGACTTATCCGCCACCAACTAGGGTTCAAGCCGCCATGTTTTAGGGCACTTTCTGCCTGTGAAACAAACATCAATTTTTCTGGCCGCTACTACAGCAGCGCCTGCAACAATACCAAATTTTTCAGGCATGTGTACATGCCTAATTTTTAGACCCACTGGTGCAGCACTGTGGCTTCAAAAACCAAACCAAAAAAAATCCTCCAAGATGGCACCAATATACCAGTGGTCTAAGCATCTTCCCACCTTGGCCTAAAAAGGGGAGGTGATTCCACAATTAAAAATCGCTGCCATTTACACGTCCACTGATAGGAGACGCGGAAGGTATTAAACTGATATGAACAATACTAAACTCACCACTCCTATCTGGTGGCACATTAGCTTGCCCGCGCAGTGCCCCAAATTTCAAGTAAGAGGACCGACCAAGCATCTTCTTCCATCTCCCTGTTACATAAATCAATGCCATATCCATAGAAATTGTACATAATATCCAGGAGAGTTTTACAGGGCCAAATCTTGTCGCCTGTTGAAAGAGGTGACCTTGCTCGGGTCCCAGGTGTGCGGTTCCTAAAATGGCTGCCATATACACGTCCACTGATAGGAGACGCGGAAGGTATTAAACTGATATGAACATTTACTAAACTCACCACTCCGAGTGCTGTTATTTATTTAATTTTTTTGTGGTGAGGCTTTACAGGACAGAGTGCTTCTCCACGGGACATGTTAACTCGCGGGCAGCTGGCTCATCAAGGAACCAGAGCAGCTTTAACGAGCAGCTTGAACGGTGTCCCAATAGCTTGCATTTAAAAACCTGTTAAATGTTATAATAACATCAGATTGCTTTGCAGCAGAGCTTGGTTGCTTCATCTAAGTGTTGCTTCTAAGTGTGTGTGTGGTTGGAGATATTCTGGAGAGTTTTACAGAAGCTTCAACTGTCTAAGAGCTGTGCTAAGAGTTCTTTTTTACTGTTACAGGTAAGATTCATCTGTAGGAAAAGGTTACTGACTGCACAAGGTTTGATTTCCTGTTGGTAATTATAAGGCATTTGATTGGATTAGGTAGCTACTTGCTATTGATTGCTATTTAAATTAGCTATTGTTTGCTAATAAGCAGAGGCCTACCCAGGTGTTAAACATTCCTAGTGGGAGGTGATTTTAGGAGTATATAAGGGTAGTTGTCATTAGCTTGGCTAATAGAGCTTGGTTGCTTCATCTAAGTGTTGCTTCTAAGTGTGTGTGTGGTTGGAGATATTCTGGAGAGTGTTGCTTCTAAGTGTGTGTGTGGTTGGAGATATTCTGGAGAGTGTTGCTTCTAAGTGTGTGTGTGGTTGGAGATATTCTGGAGAGTGTTGCTTCTAAGTGTGTGTGTGGTTGGAGATATTCTGGAGAGTGTTGCTTCTAAGTGTGTGTGTGGTTGGAGATATTCTGGAGATAAACTGGAGGTAATCCGAGGTATTCAGGAGGATAAATAAAAAGTTAAGGTTTGTTTGATTTAAATTATTCACCTCATTGGAATGGCAGACTTAGTTCAGTGTAATAGTTGCTTTGCATTTGTTTCACGTTCCACTTTTTGGAGGTTTGGTTGTTGTCTAATCTGTAGACAGTTCTCTATTTTGCGGCAGGAGATTGTATTTTTGAAGTCTGAGATTTGTAAATTATCTGGTAAACAAACTCAGGCTGGAACTGCTGCAAAGCCACTGCCGCAGAGACATACTAGGAATGGCAGATGGATTACTGTAGGATCTGGTAGACTTGGAGTTGTGGATAAAAGGCATATTGCACAGTCTGTTGCTCTACATAATTCATTTTCTGCACTTTCAGAGTGTAGTGGTGTCGTGGAGAGAGGCACTGAGGCTAGTGGTGTTGTGCAGAGAGGCACTGAGGCTAGTGGTGTTGTGCAGAGAGGCACTGAGGCTAGTGGTGTTGTGCAGAGAGGCACTGAGGCTAGTGGTGTTGTGCAGAGAGGCACTGAGGCTAGTGGTGTTGTGCAGAGAGGCACTGAGGCTAGTGGTGTTGTGCAGAGAGGCACTGAGGCTAGTGGTGTTGTGCAGAGAGGCACTGAGGCTAGTGGTGTTGTGCAGAGAGGCACTGAGGCTAGTGGTGTTGTGCAGAGAGGCACTGAGGCTAGTGGTGTCGTGCAGAGAGGCACTGAGGCTAGTGGTGTTGTGCAGAGAGGCACTGAGGCTAGTGGTGTTGTGCAGAGAGGCACTGAGGCTAGTGGTGTTGTGCAGAGAGGCACTGAGGCTAGTGGTGTTGTGCAGAGAGGCACTGAGGCTAGTGGTGTTGTGCAGAGAGGCACTGAGGCTAGTGGTGTTGTGCAGAGAGGCACTGAGGCTAGTGGTGTTGTGCAGAGAGGCACTGAGGCTAGTGGTGTTGTGCAGAGAGGCACTGAGGCTAGTGGTGTTGTGAAGAGAGGCACTGAGGCTAGTGGTGTTGTGAAGAGAGGCACTGAGGCTAGTGGTGTTGTGAAGAGAGGCATTGAGGCTAGTGGTGTTGTGCAGAGAGGCACTGAGGCTAGTGGTGTTGTGCAGAGAGGCTTGGTGAGGCCTAATAGAAAGCAGTTGTTGGTGGGGGATTCCATCATAAGAGGTGTGGAGATGGACAATGGTGGTCTTGTGAGGTGTCTTCCCGGAGCTACTGCTCACAGAGACAGGAGACGTATCGGTAATATTGTTAAGCAAGCAAAGCAGGAAGGGGAATTGGATGTACTTGTCCATTTAGGGACAAATGACTTGGCTTGCAATGAGGTTTCAGAGGTTAAGGAAGTTTTTAGTGTTTTTGCCAATGATATACGGCAGGTTGCTTCCACATTGTCATTCTCTGAAGTTCTGCCTGTGCATAACACTCAGAATGACAGGCGGATGCGTATTAGGGACTTTAACTTGTGGCTTGGTGAATGGTGTCGGGAGCAAGGATTTGGCTTTATTGCTCATGGTAGCTCTGTTTGGAATGGAAATAAACTGTACAAAAAAGATGGTTTGCATCTTTCTCAAAAGGGAACAAATGTTCTCAGTGAGCAGTTCAGAGGTTTTGCTAGGATGTATTTAAACTAGGAGGGGGGGGCAAAAGGGTGATAAAACATCAATCCAATTGTCCCCCAAAACAAGGACAGAAGGTGCCTGTAGCAAGTGTGTTAAAAAATGATAAGCTTAGAGTCATGTCTACAAATGCTCGCAGTTTAGGGAATAAGATCCATGAACTTGTGGCAATAATGGCAACTGATAGTGTAGATTTAGTCGCTGTTACTGAGACATGGTATAATGAGAAAAATGACTGGGACATAGCAATACCAGGGTACTCTTTATATAGAAAAGACAGGGAAGGCAAGAAAGGGGGAGGGGTGGCCCTGTATGTAAAGAATAGCATAAAATCTAGCCTAATAAAGGTTAGTGAGGCGAACATAGAGTCAGTTTGGGTTACGTTAGAATTTGGTAATCACACAGTAACTCGTGTAGGTGTGATTTATAGGCCCCCAGGACAAATTGAAGAGTTAGATAATCTACTAGTTGAAGAAATAGCTAAAATGACAATGAAGGGGGAAGTTATCATCATGGGTGACTTTAATCTTCCTGATATAAATTGGAAAACAAAAATAGCTACTTGTGCCAGGAGCACACATATTCTAAACTCCCTACTGGGATTGTCTCTAAAACAAGTCGTTGAGGAGCCAACTCGTAAAGAGGCCATACTAGATTTAGTGTTAACAAATGGAGATTTGGTATCAGATATTACTGTAGGTGAAAGTTTAGGATCCAGTGATCATCAGTCAGTGTGGTTTAATATAAGAACAGTGACTGAGTCACACCACACAAAAACAAAAGTTTTAGACTTTAGAAAAACAGACTTTTCCAAAATTAGAATATGTGTAAAGGAGTCAATATCAGACTGGAGCAATTTAAATGGAGTCCAAAAGAAATGGGATTATTTAAAAGTTGCACTACTGAAGGCAACAGAAAATTGCATTAGGCTTGTCAGTAAAAGCAAAAAATTCAAGAAACCACTGTGGTACTCCACAGATGTAGCCAAAATAGTAAAAAACAAAAAGTTAGCATTTAGTAATTATAAAAAAACCCAGAGTGAGGAAGACAGAATGACCTATAAGATTAGGCAGAAAGAGGCTAAGCAAGTTATAAGAGCTTCCAAATCACACACAGAAGAGAAAATAGCACAGTCAGTAAAAAAGGGGGACAAAACCTTTTTTAGATACATAAATGAGAAAAGAAAAGTAAAACAAGGATTAGTTAGATTAAAAACAAAAGAAGGAAGGTATGTAGATGAGGATAAAGGTCTAGCTGACTGCCTCAATGAATATTTTTGTTCGGTATTTACAGATGAAAATGAAGGAAAGGGACCTCAGTTAAGAAAAAGGATAAATGAGTCATTTATTACACGTGAGTTTACAGAGGAAGAGGTTCTATTTCAACTGTCAAAAGTAAAGACAAATAAGTCAATGGGACCTGATGGAATACACCCAAAGCTATTAAAAGAGCTTAGTGGTGTACTAGCAAAACCATTAACAGATTTATTTAACCAATCATTGATAACAGGAGTAGTCCCAGAAGATTGGAAGTTAGCGAATGTTGTGCCCATTCACAAGAAAGGTAATAGGGAGGAGTCGGGCAACTATAGGCCAGTAAGCCTAACTTCAGTAGTGGGGAAAGTGATGGAAACCATGTTAAAGGATAGGATTGTTGAACATCTAAAAACACATGGATTTCAAGATCAGAGACAACATGGGTTTACTTCAGGGAGATCATGCCAAACTAATCTTATTGATTTTTTTGATTGGGTAACTAAAATTATAGATCAGGGTGGTGCAGTAGACATTGCTTACCTCGATTTCAGTAAGGCTTTTGACACTGTTGCACATAGAAGGCTTATCAACAAACTACAATCTTTGAGTTTGGATTCCAATATTGTTGAATGGGTAAGGCAGTGGCTGAGTGACAGGCAACAGAGGGTTGTAGTCAATGGAGTATATTCGAAGCTTGGGCTTGTCACCAGTGGGGTACCTCAGGGATCTGTACTTGGACCCATTCTCTTTAATATTTTTATTAGTGATATTGCAGAAGGTCTTGATGGTAAGGTGTGTCTTTTTGCGGATGACACTAAGATATGTAACAGGGTTGATGTTCCAGGAGGGATAAGCCAAATGGAAAATGATTTAGGTAGACTAGAAAAATGGTCAGAGTTGTGGCAACTGACATTTAATGTGGATAAGTGCAAGATAATGCATCTTGGACGTAAAAACCCAAGGGCAGAGTACAGAATATTTGATAGAGTCCTAACCTCAACATCTGAGGAAAGGGATTTAGGGGTGATTATTTCTGAGGACTTAAAGGTAGGCAGACAATGTAATAGAGCAGCAGGAAATGCTAGCAGAATGCTTGGTTGTATAGGGAGAGGTATTAGCAGTAGAAAGAGGGAAGTGCTCATGCCATTGTACAGAACACTGGTGAGACCTCACTTGGAGTACTGTACACAGTACTGGAGACCCTATCTTCAGAAGGATATTGATACCTTAGAGAGAGTTCAAAGAAGGGCTACTAAACTGGTTCATGGATTGCAGGATAAAACTTACCAGGAAAGGTTAAAGGATCTTAACATGTATAGCATGGAGGAAAGACGAGACAGGGGGGATATGATAGAAACATTTAAATACATAAAGGGAATCAACACAGTAAAGGAGGAGACTATATTTAAAAGAAGAAAAACTACCACAACAAGAGGACATAGTCTTAAATTAGAGGGACAAAGGTTTAAAAATAATATCAGGAAGTATTACTTTACTGAGAGGGTAGTGGATGCATGGAATAGCCTTCCAGCTGAAGTGGTAGAGGTTAACACAGTAAAGGAGTTTAAGCATGCGTGGGATAGGCATAAGGCTATCCTAACTATAAGATAAGGCCAGGGACTAATGAAAGTATTTAGAAAACTGGGCAGACTAGATGGGCCGAATGGTTCTTATCTGCCGTCACATTCTATGTTTCTATGTTTCTATGTTTCTATGTTTCTATGATATCCTTCCAGAAGAGATGTATTTGACAAAATGTTGTAATACCTTTAGTAAAAAATTAGTGAAAAAATAAATCACAAGCAGGGTACAAATGGCTAATTAAAGCTAAGGATTTCAGGATTAACCATGTTTTAGAGAAGGAGATCCCACCAAAAAAAAACAAAAAAAAAACCTTGTTCGATTCTAGAAACCTGGTGTGTATGGTAATCTGACCCAAGTCAATGAGGCAAAACTGCAGATGGAGGAAACATGCAAACTCACAAGTTACATTAGCACCACCACTCAAAAAACACTGAATAAACAGACGCAGAACTGTAGCCGTCTCTATATTTTAAAGTAAATTAAGTCATACAATTCACCACCCTCATTTTCTAAAAGGGGAAAAATTACTATGGGTCACTTTACCACCAGTGAAGTTCAGCCCACCCCCGACTCCAACCAAGTGACTGAAATCCTCCAAGATGGCACCAATATACCAGTGGTCTAAGCATCTTCCCACCTTGGCCTAAAAAGGGGAGGTGATTCCACAATTAAAAGTCGCTGCCATATACACGTCCACTGATAGGAGACGCAGAAGGTATTAAACTGATATGAACAATACTAAACTCACCACTCCTATCTGGTGGCACATTAGCTTGCCCGCGCAGTGCCCCAAATTTAAAGTAAGAGGACCGACCAAGCATCTTCTTCCATCTCCCTGTTACATAAATCAATGCCATATCCATAGAAATTGTAGAGAATATCCAGGATAGTTTTACAGGGCCAAATCATGTCGCCTGTTGAAAGGCCTGTTGTGACCTTGCTCGGGTCCCAGGTGTGCGGTTCCTAAAATGGCTGCCATATACATGTCCACTGATAGGAGACGCGGAAGGTATTAAACTGATATGAACATTTACTAAACTCACCACTCCGAGTGCTGTTATTTATTTAATTTTTTTGTGGTGAGGCTTTACAGGACAGAGTGCTTTTCCACGGGACATGTTAACTCACGGGCAGCTGGCTCATCAAGGAACCAGAGCAGCTTGAACGAGGTGACCTTGCTCGGGTCCCAGGTGTGCGGTTCCTAAAATGGCTGCCATATACACGTCCACTGATAGGAGACGCGGAAGGTATTAAACTGATATGAACAATACTCCACTCCTATCAGTAGGTCCGTCCCATTGTGATTTATGCCCCCCACCCACCGCGCAGGGATGGGGGCCGGGGGGAGGAAAGTAGGCCCCCCCATTGTGATTTATGGCCCCCACCCACCGCGCAGGGGTGGGGGCCGAGGGGGGGAGGACAGTAGGTCCCCCCATTGTGATTTATGGCCCCCACCCACCGCGCAGGGGTTGGGGAGGACAGTAGCTCCCCCCAGTGTGTATCATGGGCTTTGAGGACAGGTGTCAATCCATACCTGCCAAGTGACCCTATGTAGGGGGAACAGTCTCTATTCTGCTCTGTGTCAGTGTGTATCATGGTCTCTGTGGACGGGGAACAGTCTCTATTCTGCTCTGTGTCAGTGTGTATCATGGTCTCTGTGGACAGGGAACAGTCTCTATTCTGCTCTGTGTCATTGTGTATCAGGGGTTTTGAGGACAGGTGTCAATCCATATCTGCCAAGTGACCCTATGTAGGAGGAACAGTCCCTATTCTGCTCTGTGTCAGTGTGTATCATGGTCTCTGTGGACGGGGAACAGTCTCTATTCTGCTCTGTGTCAGTGTGTATCATGGTCTCTGTGGACAGGGAACAGTCTCTATTCTGCTCTGTGTCAGTGTGTATCAGGGGTTTTGAGGACAGGTGTCAATCCATATCTGCCAAGTGACCCTATGTAGGAGGAACAGTCCCTATTCTGCTCTGTGTCAGTGTGTATCAGGGGTTTTGAGGACAGGTGTCAATCCATATCTGCCAAGTGACCCTATGTAGGGGGAACAGTCTCTATTCTGCTCTGTGTCAGTGTGTATCATGGTCTCTGTGGACGGGGAACAGTGTCTATTCTGCTCTGTGTCAGTGTGTATCATGGTCTCTGTGGACAGGGAACAGTCTCTATTCTGCTCTGTGTCAGTGTGTATCAGGGGCTTTGAGGACATGTGTCAATCCATATCTGCCAAGTGACCCTATGTAGGAGGAACAGTCCCTATTCTGCTCTGTGTCAGTGTGTATCAGGGGTTTTGAGGACAGGTGTCAATCCATATCTGTCAAGTGACCCTATGTAGGGGAAACAGTCTCTATTCTGCTCTGTGTCAGTGTGTATCATGGTCTCTGTGGACGGGGAACAGTCTCTATTCTGCTCTGTGTCAGTGTGTATCATGGTCTCTGTGGACAGGGAACAGTCTCTATTCTGCTCTGTGTCAGTGTGTATCAGGGGTTTTGAGGACATGTGTCAATCCATATCTGCCAAGTGACCCTATGTAGGAGGAACAGTCCCTATTCTGCTCTGTGTCAGTGTGTATCAGGGGTTTTGAGGACAGGTGTCAATCCATATCTGCCAAGTGACCCTATGTAGGGGGAACAGTCTCTATTCTGCTCTGTGTCAGTGTGTATCAGGGGCTTTGAGGACATGTGTCAATCCATATCTGCCAAGTGACCCTATGTAGGAAGAACAGTCCCTATTCTGCTCTGTGTCAGTGTGTATCAGGGGTTTTGAGGACAGGTGTCAATCCATATCTGCCAAGTGACCCTATGTAGGGGGAACAGTCCCTATTATGCTCTGTGTCAGTGTGTATCAGGGATCATTAGGATAGGTGTCAATCCATATCTGCCAAGTGACCCTATGTAGGGGGAACAGTCCCTATTCTGCTCTGTGTGAGGAGGAGGAACGGGAAATGAGTAGCTCGGCATCCAACCTTGTGCAAATGGGGTCTTTCATGCTGTCGTGCCTGTTGAGGGACCCTCGTATAAAAAGGTGAAGGAGAACAACCTGTGCTGGGTGTCCACGCTACTAGACCCCCGGTCCCTATTCTGCTCTGTGTCAGTGTGTATCAGGGGTTTTGAGGACAGGTGTCAATCCATATCTGCCAAGTGACCCTATGTAGGAGGAACAGTCCCTATTCTGCTCTGTGTCAGTGTGTATCAGGGGTTTTGAGGACAGGTGTCAATCCATATCTGCCAAGTGACCCTATGTAGGGGGAACAGTCTCTATTCTGCTCTGTGTCAGTGTGTATCATGGTCTCTGTGGACGGGGAACAGTCTCTATTCTGCTCTGTGTCAGTGTGTATCATGGTCTCTGTGGACAGGGAACAGTCTCTATTCTGCTCTGTGTCAGTGTGTATCAGGGGCTTTGAGGACATGTGTCAATCCATATCTGCCAAGTGAACCTATGTTGGAAGAACAGTCCCTATTCTGCTCTGTGTCAGTGTGTATCAGGGGTTTTGAGGACAGGTGTCAATCCATATCTGCCAAGTGACCCTATGTAGGGGGAACAGTCTCTATTCTGCTCTGTGTCAGTGTGTATCATGGTCTCTGTGGACGGGGAACAGTCTCTATTCTGCTCTGTGTCAGTGTGTATCATGGTCTCTGTGGACAGGGAACAGTCTCTATTCTGCTCTGTGTCATTGTGTATCAGGGGTTTTGAGGACAGGTGTCAATCCATATCTGCCAAGTGACCCTATGTAGGAGGAACAGTCCCTATTCTGCTCTGTGTCAGTGTGTATCAGGGGTTTTGAGGACAGGTGTCAATCCATATCTGCCAAGTGACCCTATGTAGGAGGAACAGTCCCTATTCTGCTCTGTGTCAGTGTGTATCAGGGGTTTTGAGGACAGGTGTCAATCCATATCTGCCAAGTGACCCTATGTAGGGGGAACAGTCCCTATTCTGCTCTGTGTCAGTGTGTATCAGGGATTTGACTATCTTTATTCAGATTCAAAAATTCCAGGAAAAATTTAACAAACATTTACAAGAACATGTTATGCACATCATAGAAACAACGTGAACCTCTTTAAAGCCACAAACTTAAGACAAAAAATACGTACACACAATGTGTAAGGGTTTGAAAGAATATTCTGAATCCTTACATATTTAATTTATCGTTTGTTTGATTTTTGTGAACCATATATAAACTACAAGCAGCGTGAAAACTATAAAAACTCAAGTGGCCATGCTGATCAAATTAAAAAGTATGCTTTACACAGCGTATAAGGGTGATGTCACAGCACAACGGGAATCTAACAGGGGAAGAGGTGAAAGTCATCCTCCCCCTCCCACGACCCCGCCATATCTGCCAAGTGATCCTATGTAGGGGTAACAGTCTCTATTCTGCTCTGTGTCAGTGTGTATCATGGTCTCTGAGGACGGGGAACAGTCTCTATTCTGCTCTGTGTCAGTGTGTATCAGGGGCTTTGAGGACAGGTGTCAATGTTAGGTGATTTCTGCCCTTTATGGATTAAAAGCAGACTCTGCATCAACTGTGTAATTTTCCATGGGAGTTTTGCCATGGAGCTCCCTCCGGCATGCCACAGTCCAGGTGTTAGTCCCCTTGAAACAACTTTTCCATCACTTTTGTGGCCAGAAAGAGTCCCTGTTGGTTTTAAAATTCGCCTGCCCATTGAAGTCAATGGCGGTTCGCCGGTTCGCGAACATTTGCGGAAGTTCGCGACAACACTATTGTTAAGTTATACCTTTTATCAAAATCTTAAGTCTGTTTTGAATGTCCTGACTTTCCTGGGCTCACTGTCAACACAGTAAATACAATCTGACAATGCTTTGATTTAACTCCTAAATGACAGATATTTTAACATTGAAACAGCCCCCACCCCCACCCCAGTGCTGCAAGAGTTAAACCTTGTAACACCTACCCGATTTCAGTGCCGAGTCAGTGCTCTGCCTCCTCCAATGTCACCCGAGATGGGGGGCAGAAGGGGGGCGCTAATGCACCCAATCCACATAGAAAATTATTGAAGCAGTGTTTTCCTATGGGGGGATTTTACTGACGCTGGATGTCCTCGTGCAGTCCTCAAATTGCCTAGAAAGCAGGAAGTCGCTCTAGTGGCTGTCTGATTAACATCCATTAGAAGCAGTCTTATTCCCGCAATGTACTTATTGCAGTTTCTCGAAAACTGCAATGATTTACATTACAGGATTAAGGGGGGCAGGGACACTGCGTATGAGCTGAAGTGGTCAGGATGCCTATAGTGTCCTTTTAAGCTAAAGTTGTTTTGATGCCTATAGTGTCCTTTTAAATTTTGATTTAACATGATATTTTATCTCTCATGTTCCCCAGCAAGCCAACTGGAGAGAGATTGTCAATAAAAAACTCAAGTTTCCAGTATCACTCGTCAATGCAATCCACGATGGAAATCTCATCCAGGTTCAACAACTTCTCCAGGTCAGCGATGGGATCCTGCGTCAGCTGGACGACAGCGAGGACCGATTGTGGCGGGAGGCTCTCAACTTGGCCATCCGCACAGGGAATGAGGAGATCATGAAGACTTTGTTGCATTGTGTTAAGTTTGACTTCCGCCAGATCCATGAAGCTCTCTTGGTGGCAGTGGACACCAACCAGCCACATGTAGTTAAAATGTTACTAGACCGGTTAGATCAGGAAAAAGGGATCAAGATGGACATCAAGTCGTTTTCACTCGCTTTTTTTGACAACTCTATAGACAATTCTCGTTTTGCCCCTGGAGTGACCCCACTTACGTTGGCCTGTGAGAAGGACCTCTATGAGATTGTGGAGATGTTGATGAAGAAGGGGCACGTAATCACCACTCCTCACAAGATCTCCTGTGCCTGCTTGGAGTGCAGCAATGGGCGCAAGTATGATCTTCTTAAATTCTCACTGTCCCGCATCAATACTTACAAAGGCATTGCCAGCAGAGCTTACCTGTCCATTGCCAGCGAAGATGCCATGCTTCAGGCTTTCAAACTTAGCCGTGAACTGAAGCGTCTGTCCAGGAAGGAGCCAGAGTTTAAGGTGGGTTTAGGCTGCAACTTTTTTTTTTTTTAACACTGGTTGTATGATAACCTGTCATATGGAATTACCCTAACATGCAGAGTCTTGGATAACAATAACAGATAGAGTCTTCACAGTGGCCAGGCTAAATGTACAATAGAGAGGTAAATACAAACCTAGGTCATGACAACAGAGAGGCAGCATGAACAAAAACTAGACAGAGTCAGGTAAACGGTATATCATTGGAAGAGGTAAACTAGTCAGAAAAAGGGTTGCAGAGAGACTCAGGGTTATAGAGAACTCCGTATGTGAGCTGCGTTCTCATTGCTGGGATTAAGAGGTTCCTGATCGGTGCAAGGACAGGGTAAGTGGCTTTACATAATGCATATAAGGCAGGGTCTAAATACACATATAAAGTCTGATTAATAATAATGTTAGCGTCAGATAGCGCGCTGTCCCCATACAAACAGTAATATGTACACCCAGCACAACATCAATATAAATTAAGCTCTCTCTCACCAATGTAGGTGGGCAATACAAGGTCTCAGGTCACAGAAAGACCCTGTTCTGGATTAAATAAAGGCTCTGTAATTAAATAAATTGTGTTGGGTTGTCCTTTCCTGACATATAGTACGGGAATTGTTGGCATCATGACAAGTCAATGGCAGCACCAAGTCCCAATGTCTCTAATTTGGGCCTCAATCACACTGTCCCTCTTTTCCGTCCTAATTTTCCTGTTTTCTAGGAGCTCCATATTGTTGTATCCAAGTGTATAACAGAGCTCCACAGCAATAATACCCAGTAATGTGCATGAGTGTATAACAGAGCTCCACAGCAATAATACTCCCAGTAATGTGTCTGAGTGTATAACAGAGCTCCACAGCAATAATACTCCCAGTAATGTGTGTGAGTGTATAACAGCCCCACAGCAATAATACTCCCAGTAATGTGTCTGAGTGTATAACAGAGCTCCACAGTAATAATACTCCCAGTAATGTGTCTGTGCATAACAGAGCCCCACAGCAATAATACTCCCAGTAATGTGTCTGAGTGTATAACAGAGCCCCACAGCAATAATACTCCCAGTAATGTGTCTGTGCATAACAGAGCCCCACAGCAATAATACTCCCAGTAATGTGTCTGAGTGTATAACAGAGCTCCACAGCAATAATACTCCCAGTAATGTGTCTGAGTGTATAGCGGAGCTCCACAGCAATAATACTCCCAGTAATGTGTCTGAGTGTATAACAGAGCTCCACAATAATAATACTCCCAGTAATGTGTCTGAGTGTATAACAGAGCTCCACAGCAATAAAACTCCCAGTAATGTGACTGAGTGTATAACAGAGCTCCACAGCAATAATACTCCCAGTAATGTGTCTGAGTGTATAACAGAGCTCCACAGCAATAATACTCCCAGTAATGTGTCTGAGTGTATAACAGAGCTCCACAGCAATAATACTCCCAGTAATGTGTCTGAGTGAATAACAGAGCTCCACAGCAATAATACTCCCAGTAATGTGTCTGAGTGTATAACAGAGCTCCACAGCAATAATACTCCCAGTAATGTGTCTGAGTGTATAACAGAGCTCCACAGCAATAATACTCCCAGTAATGTGTCTGAGTGTATAACAGAGCTCCACAGTAATAATACTACCAGTAATGTGTCTGAGTGAATAACAGAGCTCCACAGCAATAATACTCCAAGTAATGTGTCTGAGTGTATAACAGAGCTCCACAGCAATAATACTCCCAGTAATGTGTCTGAGTGTATAACAGAGCTCCACAGCAATAAAACTCCCAGTAATGTGCCTGAGTGTATAACAGAGCTCCACAGCAATAATACTCCCAGTAATGTGTCTGAGTGTATAACAGAGCTCCACAGCAATAATACTCCCAGTAATGTGTCTGAGTGAATAACAGAGCTCCACAGCAATAATACTCCCAGTAATGTGTCTGAGTGTATAACAGAGCTCCACAGCAATAATACTCCCAGTAATGTGTCTGAGTGTATAACAGAGCTCCACAGCAATAATACTCCCAGTAATGTGTCTGAGTGTATAACAGAGCTCCACAGTAATAATACTACCAGTAATGTGTCTGAGTGAATAACAGAGCTCCACAGCAATAATACTCCAAGTAATGTGTCTGAGTGTATAACAGAGCTCCACAGCAATAATACTCCCAGTAATGTGTCTGAGTGTATAACAGAGCTCCACAATAATAATACTCCCAGTAATGTGTCTGAGTGTATAACAGAGCTCCACAGCAATAAAACTCCCAGTAATGTGCCTGAGTGTATAACAGAGCTCCACAGCAATAATACTCCCAGTAATGTGTCTGAGTGTATAACAGAGCTCCACAGCAATAAAACTCCCAGTAATGTGACTGAGTGTATAACAGAGCTCCACAGCAATAATACTCCCAGTAATGTGTCTGAGTGTATAACAGAGCTCCACAGCAATAATACTCCCAGTAATGTGTCTGAATGTATAACAGAGCTCCACAGCAATAATACTCCCAGTAATGTGTCTGAGTGTATAACAGAGCTCCACAGCAATAATACTCCCAGTAATGTGTCTGAGTGTATAACAGAGCTCCACAGCAATAAAACTCCCAGTAATGTGACTGAGTGTATAACAGAGCTCCACAGCAATAATACTCCCAGTAATGTGTCTGAGTGTATAACAGAGCTCCACAGCAATAATACTCCCAGTAATGTGTCTGAATGTATAACAGAGCTCCACAGCAATAATACTCCCAGTAATGTGTCTGAGTGTATAACAGAGCTCCACAGCAATAATACTCCCAGTAATGTGTCTGAGTGTATAACAGAGCTCCACAGCAATAATACTCCCAGTAATGTGTCTGAGTGTATAACAGAGCTCCACAGCAATAATACTCCCAGTAATGTGTCCTGAAATCACCCAAAATACCCCATCATAAAAGTGGGAAATTGCTAGGAGTTTTTTGGGGTCTGGAGCCTCGGACAAGTGCAGTTGGTGGAGAGACAGGTGAATATCATTGTTTTTTTTATTTTAAATCAGGCGGGCACTTCACAAAGCAGCCACTTATTATAAAAAGAAAGATCAGTACTAGTATTATGTTCCACCACATTACTGACTGTGACTGTCAGGATGGGGGTGGTGCCCCCAGGTGATTGTCAGGAGGAACAGAACTTTGTCACACTTCATATTTGGGGAGCATGGTGTGATCACATTGAATACCTGCCTGTGCAGCGTGTGCTTGTTCTGGCTATTTTCATTGAGATCCCAAGACTTTCAGCAATATGTGTTCATAGGTAACTGTCCTGACATATCCCCACCTCTCTGTCTGGGTCACATCTCAGGTGTGTCTGGAACCTGCAACGCCTTTATTAGTGTAGACAGAGTCCATTCATAGTGAGTGTGGACACATCGTAAGATAACTGTATAATAATCTGTTTAACAATTTTACTCATGAAGGATATTTGCCCCACTCAGACACACAGACGCATACACACGCACACAGAAACACGCATGCACGCACTCAGACACACAGACGCATACACACGCACTCAGACACACGCATGCACGCACTCAGACACACGCAGAAAAATGCACATGTTTGGCACATTCTATGTGCTCTCCGATGATACCATAAGATCTCGGTGCCGGCATTGAGGTCAAATAATAAATATCAGAAATATCATATCGTAAAACACCTCATTTATTATTTGACACAATTATGGCAATTATACATTTTAAGCTGCTCATTAAAACATAACATTGCCCCTCCCCTTCATTGGAGGGTTTCTTCACTAAACAACAAATTATAGTAAATTGAAAACCTGATTGCAAACTTTAGGTAAACAAAATGATGATTTGGGAATAAATCTCCGATCTACGTATAATCACATTTGGCTGTTTAGCTCACGGTTTACAATTTATTTTTCAGGTTTGCAAATAAGTCCCACAGATTTTGGTACAATTACAAATAATCATTTATTGCCCTAAAATGTATTTACTGTTTGAGTTTGGCCGATTGATTCGGGTAGAAGAATATAAAATGTGAAGTTAACCATTAAAGCAAGAAAACAAAAGTGGACACCGCTTTACTCCCAAGATTCAATAGCATTAAAGCGGATCTGTCATGTTTCGGGCGTCTTGGCATACTTTTCACAGATCCCTGAAGGTGATTGCAATGGAGCTTCCTGTACCCCGGTTGGGTACCTCCACTGACGGATGCTCCTAGTGCTCCCCGAGGACTCCAAGCACTCCACCAGACACCATTAGCACTGCAGTCCCTACGTCCAGCATTAAAGCTTGGCTGGGAACTCCCCGTCCTCCACCCACCCTGGACCCAAGACCAGGATCCAGCTTCCAGTGGGTGAACCTCTCTTCCTCCAGAGAGTCAAGCAGGAATTGCTCTTACGAGAGCTAGTGATTATAATCCCAGGGGAGTATAGTAATATAGCAATCCCCAGGGTAGATACAATCCCTTCCCCTCCCCCAACACACATGAGATGAGACTCTATGTTGAGGGTAAGCAGGAACATAATTTTAATGGAGGCACACTGGCCTTTTATGCAAGTTTCCCAACAAGGGCGACACCCAAGGGTGGACCTTGTTGGGCACAGGGTAACCCAATTATCTCCAAGCACAGAAACACTTACAATTTTATGAAACCCCAAAAAGTACCTTAAAACCAAATAAAACCCCATAAACATTACATCCCCTGATAGCCCCGACCTGGGTGAACAACATATCCAAAAATCACGCAGATCGGTTCAGGAACTTTATGGAAGTCATAGTTTTGCCCAAGCGCAGGCATGGTCCCATGCCCAAAACAGTTCCATAGAATCAGGGCTAACAGTCGGTGTCTCTGTCTGGAGTACAAAAGTACATAACTGACATGAAGAGAGCCTGTTTAAAGTATTTTAGCCAGGTTTATCACAGGGGCCAAGGTCATATGGTAGGAGGCTGGCAAACAGGCCCCTCCAAAAACCAGTGGCGAGGTCACTTTCGCCACAGTGACATGTCCAGTTACGGTCAAGTGGTTGTGGTGTGCAGTCTTAGGTAGGTATACTTAACTGAAGCGCTCCCTCCCACCACCATCTTCTTCCTCAAGGTCTCCTTTGGCCCCTGGAAGTTCTTTCTCCATGAGCCGTATCACTGCTCTCTTTGGGAAAGTGCAACAATGAGGTCTGTGGAGGAAACCACTGGACCTTCATAAATGGACAAATGTTGACTGCGGAGCTCCGCCTTTTGTTTTAGGCTTGTCCATAAGACAAAGTAGTCCTTACATTGTCTGATTGAATCTTTGGAGTCAGTATTAGTATTTCGTAAAGAGGATATCTATAAGAAATATCACAATGTTCTTCAGATTTCCCTACAGGTAGAAATCCAACGGTGTTAAATCGGAGGGTGGGGGGTGGGGATCTTCAATACTTCCTTGTCGGCCTATCTACCTCCGAACAAATGTTTAATCCAAGATTGTCCGCATAACTCGATGGTAATCTTCCATTGTGTCTGTACATTTATGCCCTTCGCCCGGCAACTAAAAACAGCAGAATAACTACATGCGCTTGCACACACTCAATGTAGTCATTGCGCCAAATAAAAACAGTCCAAACAGGTTATCCTTAATAGGTTCTCTGATATTTGGGACCCACTGTGTATTTATATACAGATATAAAATAACAAATTTGAGTACTACAGAGTATTAAGTAATATTAGTAGTATCCCGTGACTCGCAAAGCTTCATAAACGTTTCGTCTATAAATAAAAATTGTTAGGTGCTGTGTTCATGAGAAACAGATCTGCTGGTAATTGTGGAAATACAAATTCTCAAAATACCAGAATGTAAACACAATGAACAGACATGCGTAGCACATTACACGACATTATCCAGAATATACTCAAAAAGACTCAATCCTTAACATTTACTGATATCTTGTAAAGTGGATAAAAAACAGTTTAATGAAAAGCATAATGATTAAATCGGTGATTACCCAACGATGGCGAAGAACTCTGCGATGAGACGAGCCGTTGCAGGATTAGATATTTCAGTAATGCTGTCTGTGGCGGAACCAACCTCGCCACTGAGAACTGGAGAAGCCTGGTTGCTAGCCTCCTGCCCAATGATTATGGTCCCTGGGAGATATTGCCCTTTAAGGGACTGAATTGGGGCTTATGGACTGCTACCATAATGTACTGACCCTTTAAGAACTACTTTTGGGCATGTGGATTGTAGAATACTGTCCCTAGCCCTTTAAATACTTTGGGGAAAGATTGGTACTTTTGTATATGGCACTTCGGACACAGTCGAAGCAGTCGAAGTTGTCGAAGTTGTCGAAGTTGTCGAAGCTGTCGAAGTTGTCGAAGTGGCCGGCATCGGACAAAGGACCACGTAGCGGCGGCCATTTTAACTTCGAACACCGCCGACCCTTACCATCCCCTCCACTTCGACACTTCAACTAAAGTCGAAGTACAGGCACACTTCGAATGGGACTTAGCCGTTTTTATGCCAGTAATTGACCGACCGCACAGCCCAAATCTATGGAACTGTTTTGGGCAGGAAAATGTGCTTGCGGTCGGTCATAAAGGGACCTCCAGCTAACTATTGATCTACTGGATGGATTGGGATGATTTTTGAGAGTATTACTAACTGAAGTATGCTGAGTAAGAAAATGTATGTTTTATGTTTGTGACATGTATATTTTAGAAGTTATAGATATTGTGTAAAAGTTATGTTTAAACTGTATGAATAATGGGATTATGTGTCACACTAAGGGGAGGGGATGTGTGGGTTGCACCCGTGATACTATTGGTTATTTTATGGCTCCCCCTGGGTGTGGCCTGTATGTGTGAGTTGGAAATAAAAGCCAGGCTGGATGTGCCAGTCCAGAGTTCCTGTTTTACCCTCAAAGTGAAGTGTTGTCTCATTATTGGGGGAGGATTTATTGCATGCTGTTCCAGTTTGACTGCTAGGAGTGCAAACCTATTCGTATGGTTCCTATTCAACTGTCTACAGCATTCAGAGGCTTGAGAGGATTCATATGCTTCTCCAATACGGTGATTGTGGTGTCTGCCAGAGTGCTTGGAGTCCTCAGGAAACGCTTGGAGCATCCATTAACGGAGGTACCCAGTCGGGGTGCCAGGTGATCCGTTACACTGTCATTAAAGGGACACTGAAGCCACCCACATCATCCCAATGAGATAGTCTGAGTCCTGCAGTCACGTCCTTTTAACACTGCAATGTAAAACATTGCCATTTTGTAGAAACCGCAATTCTTACATTACGGGGTTAAACACACCTGTTGTGATTATCTTCCTCACAACCACTAGAGGCGCTACCACTGCACAGACACATTTACGCATTCAGTTCATTTGCTTTCCCATGAGAAGCATTTGAGAGAGCATTTGACACTTGCCGTGCATTATTATTTTATTATTTATATAGCGCCAGCAAATTCCATAGCGCTGCACAATGGGGTGCATGCCACTGATTTTCCAAAATTCCTCTATGAGGCACTTTGGAGTGGTCATCAGTTAAAGAGCCAAATAATGTAGCGGGAGAAGGCCCAGGCAACAGCGCCCAGAGAGAGTCCAAACACTGAAAAAAAGGTTTTTACCAGAAACAGGAGGAGGCGGGAAACTAAAAGTAATGTAGCGTTAGGACACACACGCGTTAGCAATACAGGCTTGTATTTAAAAGCTTTAGGGTCCTTTAACATTGTCCCTATAGCTGACATGTTATCCATGTAAATATACTTTAATCATTCTGTCCCTGTGGGTTTGCAGCCAGAATACCTGAGTCTGGAGGATCTGAGTCAGGAGTTTGCCGTAGAGCTTCTGGGAATGTGCCGGAACCAGAGTGAAGTCACTGCTGTGCTCAATGACTGTGGGGATGACAGTGATGAAGAGGAGATGGACATCCAGACCTTCGAAGAGGGAATACCAAACCTGGCCCGACTCCGGCTCGCTGTGCATCACAACCAAAAACGGGTAAAGGCTCACCTCCGTAACTCTGTGCTAAACCTGAGAGTATACACACACCTCTAACTATGTACTAACCCTGAGAGTATACACACACCTCCGTAACTCGGAGGTCGGCTATTGAGAGGGTGCTATAGGGAGGTTGACTATAGAGGGGGTGTTATAGAGAGGGTGCTATAGGGAGGTTGGCTATAGAAGGGGTGTTATAGAGAGGGTGCTATAGAGGTGGTGTTATAGAGAGGGTGATATAGGGAGGTTGGCTATAGAGGGGGTGTTATAGAGAGGGTACTATAAGGAGGATGGCTACAGAGGGGGTGTTATAGAGAGGGAGCTATAGGGAGGTTGGCTATAGAGGGGGTGTTATAGAGAGGGTGCTATAGGGAGGTTGGCTATAGAGGGGGTGTTATATAGAGGGTGCTATAGGGAGGCTGGCTATAGAGGGGGTGTTATAGAGAGGGCGCTATAGGGAGGTTGGCTATAGAGGGGGTGTTATAGAGAGGGTGCTATAGGGAGGTTGGCTATAGAAGGGGTGTTATAGAGAGGGTGCTATAGGGAGGTTGGCTATAGAGGGGGTGTTATAGAGAGGGTGCTATAGGGAGGTTGGCTATAGAGGGGGTGTTATAGGGAGGTTGGCTATAGAGGGGGTGTTATAGAGAGGGTGCTATAGGGAGGGTGGTTATAGAGATGGTTTTTAAGGGAGGTTGGCTATAGAGTGGTCAGCTATTGAGAGGGTGTTATAGTGAGGTCGGCTATAGAGTAGGTGTTATAGAGAGGTCAGGGTTTCACGGCTCTGAGTGTGATTGTTCTGTTTCTCGTTGCAGTTCGTTGCTCACCCCATTTGCCAGCAGGTCCTGTCTTCCATTTGGAGTGGGAAGCTGTCCGGGTGGAGAGGGAGTAACACGATTTGGAAAATATTCATTGCTTGCACCATCTTCTTCACTATGCCCATCCTGTGCCTCACCTACTGGCTGTCTCCCAAATCCAAGGTGGGACAATTAATCAAACGGCGAGACCAGAAGAATTTACACAAAGTATGCAGTTTACATAGAAAATTAGGTCATCGTTATAGACTGCGGGAACGGTTGCTATAGCAATTTTTGCTAACTGGTTAAAGGAACACTAAAATGGGGGGAAAAAAGGTATTTCAAACAAGTTAGTAGATTTACCCCCAATGGAAACATCCATGCATTTATTCATTGGGGATAAATCTAAAAACGGAAAGTAAAAGCTGCAGGTCTCTTGTTTACAGCCCTTGCAAGCCCTCACTTCTTTGCAAGGCAGGTGCTCTGGGCAATTGCTGCCTCTTCATCTCCACTGAAATGACCAAACCAGGAAGTAACATGACCGATTATATGATTGACAGCTGGGGGTGTAACCAGGTTAATTTTTAAAAGTATTCATTTCTATAAAATAATGCACTTTCTGTAAAATGAATAACGAGGACACATTCGTCACACATGAAGCTTTTCAGCAAGCTAAACTGCTTACAGTATTTGGAGTGTCCCTTTAAGTGCTGGACTGCTCAAAATGGTCTTAAACCGAACACTGTGCATGTGCTGCTGGCCGTTATGCTCATCATGGGGAACCTGACTTTATTGATTTGCTCATTGACCCCTTAAAGGGATACTATAGTCAACAAAATAACTAGTTTAATGAAGTGGTTGTGCAGTGTAGATCAATGTCACCGCTCAGGTTAGTATCTTTATTAAAACATTGTCTTTGGTTGGAGTGACCCTTTAATACATAAACACACATAAATTCCTATAAAATATTTTACTATAAATATTTCAATAGTTAGAATTTCTTCCAGTTACAGCAATATTTAAACCCAGGCAGAATCCCATGTATTAACCCTTTCTCCTAACTCTGATCCAGGTTGGTAAAACCCTGAAGATCCCGGTGATTAAGTTCCTCCTCCATTCTGCGTCGTACTTGTGGTTTCTTATCTTTCTCTTGGTGGAATCCTTGATAATGGAAAGGAGACATGATATTTATGAAGGCCGGAGCCAGGCCATCTGGCAGAATTCCCTGCACATGATCTGGGTCGCAGGTGGGTGTAAACTCTGCCACTTTGGCTCACTAGCACCAGGCCACGCACCAGGCCACGCACCAGGCCACGCTTGCATTAACAGGCCACAGAGAGATCCATGGCACATTCATTATGGTCCAACAGGTCTTCAGTTAGACAGTAACCATATGATCTGATTAATATCTGAAACTTCTTATTTTGGTCAATTGTTGATAATGACGCAATCCTACTGAAACTTCTTATTTTGGTCAATTGTTGATAATGACGCAATCCTACTTAAACTTTGGTTAATTTAGCCAGGTGAAGAGCCGTGAGTGGTATAAACTGGGTGATATCCATAACACTGTCAGATTGCGTTACCACCGGAGGTCTCGGCTTTTGCCCGTTACCATATGAAGCAGGACGGTCTAATAAAGATATTAGCTAAGCTAGAGAAGAGGGGCCGGGGCTGTATGTGACATGAAATCCAACCGTTCTTATCAAACTGCTTGAAAATGGTTTGACACAAGCTGGGGACGACCACCATAGACTGTCCCCTAATCTCACCACTGGGATATCTAAATACTATCTGTGAAAAAGGTAGTCTCATACACATGTTCATCTCAGAGAGACAGCCTGAGACATCTAATAATCCCAGAGAGACAGTCTCAGATGTATATTATTCTAAGAGAGACAGTCTAAGACATCTATTAATCCCAGAGAGACAGCCTGAGACAATCCTTTGAGTATAGATAACATTTGTTGATAAATGTCTATTTTCTTTAACCTGCTACTGATGTTGTACAGGTTTCCTGTGGCACGAATGTAAAGAAGTCTGGATTGAGGGTCTGAGGAGCTACTTCTTAGACTGGTGGAACTTCCTGGACATTGTGACCATCAGTATGTATCTGGCCTCGTTCTCTCTGAGAATCCTGGTGACCGTGAAGGGATATCTGTCCTGTGTGGATGAACCGGACTCTGATGTCTGCTTCTACTTCACCAAGGCAGGTGAGACAACCACCCTAATATATGGAATTGTGAAATTGTGGCCTATTTAAATATCTGCATTTTTGCACGCTTACTTTTGTACAGTTTGGGGATTATTTTTTTTTGCATTTTCCATGTTAACCTGTGTAACGAACGCTGGTATTTCGTATACCCGTTCGTGTGGTTCCTCTTGAACTGCTAGGTATTCAGGGATTATAGCTCGCAGTTCGAGGCACTGTTCCGTTTTTTTCCAAGAATCAATGTGCCACTTGTGAGTGAATTCAGCGGCTCAGCAATCTCTTCCCCAAACATCAGTCGAGACTAGATGAAGGGTACAACTCTGACAATGCTTTATTGGTGCACACAGCTTTTATGCATAGCCCCATGCAAGGGGTCTTCATCCCAACCAAACAGGAATCCTATCTTAGGATCCTCTATACCTGGGTACCAAAGCATGGGAAAGAGTGGTCGCCGTCACTTTGTCTCCCAGGTATAGACAGCCCGCCTCCCAGGCGAGGGGGCCTCATACCCATTCCGACAGGGGTTCTTCATCCCAGAAGTCTCCGTACCTGGGAGCCAAAGCATGGGAAAGACTCTGGTCCCTTTGTCTCCCGCTAAACTAACCAGTCCCCACCAACCTGCCTGGATAGCCCGTCGGCGTTGCCGTTATGCCTACCAGGCCTGTACTGCATGGTAAAGTCATATGGCTGCAGAGCCAGGCTCCATCGCAGCAAATGGGAGTAATCCCCAGCAACCCGGTTCAGCCAGATGACGGGGTTGTGGTCGGTCAGGGCTGTAGCTTCTTTAATGCGCATACAAGAGCCAGGCATTCCTTCTCCACAGTGGCATAGCTGACCTCCCTGGGTAATAGTGCAGCAGTAGATGGCTACACACACGCAAAGTCCTGAAATCCCTGTCGGCCATCATCTGAAAAGTAGCCAGGCATTCTTCATCCCAAAGGGCATAACCTTAAACTGGTATAGCCCAAATGGGGTGACGAAGGCCGACTTGGGCATGGCCGCTGGCTCCAGGGGGATCTGCCAATAACCTTTACACAGATCTATGGTAGTCAGGTGAAGACCCAAGGTGAAGACCCAAGCTGATCTAGCAACTCGTCTACCCAGGGCATGGGGTAGGCATCGGTAACTGTACTGTCATTAAGTTTCCAGTAATCGATACAGAAGACCGTCTTGCTTGGGTACCAGCACCACCAGTGGAGCCCATGGACTCTGGGATGGCACTATGACACCTAGCTCTAACATCTCCTGAATCTCGTTCTGCATATTAGCTGACTGCTTCAGGGATACGGTAGGGCTGTTGCCGTAGGGGAGTTTCTCCCTGGGTATCAACCCGGTGGACCACAGCGGTGGTGTACCCAGGTAATGAGGAGAACATATCTCCGTATCCCTGGAGCAGCTGGGTGGCCTCAGTCTTTTCTAGAGGGCTTAGTTGTTCCCCTAGATGGACCTGTTCCACCGTACCTGGGGACGGTGCAAGCAAATCCAGAAGGGGAAGGCCCTCATTAACTTTGGACGACGGAGCACATACTGCAGCCACGTCCTCTACCCTCTCGAAGTAGGGTTTGAACATGTTCACATGGAACACTCTCCGTATCCTTTCATCTGAACATTTCCCTGCAATGTAGGTAATGTCGCTTATGCGTTCCACCACCCGGAAGGGTCCCTGCCAGGCGGCCTGAAGCTTATCTTTCTTAGTCGGCTACAGAGCTAATACCTTCTGTCCTATTTCTAGAACCCTTTCTCGGGCACCCTTATCATACCATCTTTTCTGGCGCCGCTGGGCCGCCCCAAGACTGTCCCTAACGGAGTCAGTGAGAGCCTGCAAGGGATCCATAAACTGTAGAACGTACAGCATGACAGGTATTCCTGTCTCTCCTGTGTTACTTTCCCAGTGCTCCAGTTTGAGGTCCAGGGGTCCCCGTACTTTTCTCCCGTAGAGGAGTTCGAAGGGGGAGAACCCTGTGGACGCCTGGTAGGCAAACGCGGTAGGAGGTGGGGGAGGAACCTTTCCCACTGTCGACAGAACTCTGTGAATGCCTTAAGCATCTGATATAGCATGCCATTAAAGCGCTCACAGAGTCCGTTCGTCTGTGGGTGGTAGGGAGAGTTAAACAGGGGTTTTACTCCGCAACTTTGCCATAACTGTTGGGTCACCATTGGCGTGAACTGGGTCCCCTAGTCAGATTATATCTCCCTAGGGAAGCCTACCCTAATAAAAAATTTCACTAGGGCTTCCAGCACAGTCTCTGCCTCTATATTAGAAAGGGCTACAGCCGCCGTATATCTAGTAGCATGATCTACCACCGTGAGGATGTAGCTCTTTCCAGAGGTGCTGGGCATATGAAGGGGGCCTATCAAGTTCACCGCTACCCGGTGGAATGGCTCCTCTATTATGGGTAAAGGGTGGAGTTTTGCCTTCCGGTGGTCACCCCTCTTCCCTGTCTTTTGGCAAGTGTCACACGTCATGCAGTAATTTTGTAGATCCTGTGTGATCCCTGGCCAGAAGAAGATCTGGGTTAGCCGGTCTTTACTTTTTTCCGGACACCCAGATTTCCAGCTAGGGAAATGTCTTGGCTGAGCTTGAGTAGCTCAGTCCTATATTTACAGGGCACTACCAACTGCCTTTTGGTTTGTTAGCGTGCAGTTTGTGTATCGTGTTAGCGTGCAGTATGTGTACCGTGTTAGCGTGCAGTATGTGTACCGTGTTAGCGTGCAGTATGTGTACCGTGTTAGCGTGCAGTATGTGTACCGTGTTAGCGTGCAGTATGTGTACCATGTTAGCGTGCAGTATGTGTACCGTGTTAGCGTGCAGTATGTGTACCGTGTTAGCGTGCAGTATGTGTACCGTGTTAGCGTGCAGCATGTGTACCGTGTTAGCGTGCAGCATGTGTACCGTGTTAGCGTGCAGCATGTGTACCGTGTTAGCGTGCAGTATGTGTACCGTGTTAGCATGCAGTATGTGTACCGTGTTAGCGTGCAGTATGTGTACCGTGTTAGCGTGCAGTATGTGTACCTTGTTAGCGTGCAGTATGTGTACCGTGTTAGCGTGCAGTATGTGTACCGTGTTAGCGTGCAGTATGTGTACCGTGTTAGCGTGCAGTATGTGTACCGTGTTAGCGTGCAGAATGTGTACCGTGTTAGCGTGCAGTATGTGTACCGTGTTAGCGTGCAGTATGTGCACCGTGTTAGCGTGCAGTATGTGTACCGTGTTAGCGTGCAGTATGTGTACCGTGTTAGCGTGTAGTATGTGTACCGTGTTAGCGTGCAGTATGTGTACCGTGTTAGTGTGCAGTATGTGTACCATGTTAGCGTGCAGTATGTGTACCGTGTTAGCGTGCAGTATGTGTACCTTGTTAGCGTGCAGTATGTGTACCGTGTTAGCGTGCAGTATGTGTACCGTGTTAGCGTGCAGTATGTGTACCGTGTTAGCGTGCAGTATGTGTACCGTGTTAGCGTGCAGTATGTGTACCGTGTTAGCGTGCAGTATGTGTACCGTGTTAGCGTGCAGTATGTGTACCGTGTTAGCGTGCAGTATGTGTAATGCCTGGGAATTGATTCAAATTTGAGTAAAGTAGTAATTACAGACAAAGGAGAAAAAAAGGGGCCATTTTATTGATCCTCCTCACAGTTAAAGACTCTAGGGGGAAGAAATGAGTCTCAATCCAGTATTTCTACTTAACTCCACAGAGGCTGCGCCTTTCCTGGATTTAAGGTATATTTTATTCCAATACTGTGTCCTTCACTTAGCGTGGATATTAGCTAGCCTCCAGTAAGGTTTTATCATTCATTATTTGGGATTTGTTTGGCTTTATATTTAAATGCTCTATCTGCGCTGTGGAAAATGTTGGAGCTTCACACATAGTTGTAATTGTGATCTGTACAAAACATAAGCAGAATATTCCGGTCTGGGTCCATGAATTGTACTGCCAGATGCGTTAGGGACTCGTGTTCAAATAATGTGCAACCGTTCATGAACTTAATATCATAAAGAACAAAGAAAAGAGTTACCTGCACATCGCCATATCCCTGGGCACATCGAAATAACTGGAGGCTTTCAACACTGACTATTCAACTTCAGGTAAAAATCTCTACTATGACAGAGAGGGGTGTATTTCTAAACCCCTTAATATGGAACCCATGGGGTGGGTGGTAGCATTGTAACATGGCTGTGTAATATCAATGATCATTAACAGACCGTGTTGTACGGACTCTTACAGAAAGGCCTGAGTGGAACACAGAAGACCCTCAGTTCATAGCGGAGGTTTTATTTGCAGTAACCAGCATGCTCAGCTTCACCCGCTTGGCATATATTCTGCCCGCTCACGAGACGCTGGGGACTCTGCAGATTTCCATCGGGAAAATGATTGATGATATGATACGGTGAGAATTAATGCAGAAACAAACTCATAGATTATCAGATAGGGGCTCGCTTCTGGAAGATTACTGGTCCAAGTTAAAAGTTACTGGCCACGAGTGTAAAGTCACTGGCCACTAGTGTAAAGTACTGGCCATGAGTGTAAAGTACTGGTCAAAAGGGTAACGCTACTGGTCAGGTTAGTAAAATTACTTATCAGGAAGGTCAGGTTATTGATTGAGAGGTGAGAGTTATGGGTAAGGTGGTAAAAATTCCTGTTTGAGTCGGTACCGTTACTGATCGGGTTACTGGTTAGCCAGGCTAGGTGAGTACCGTTACTGATCAGGTTACTGGTTAGCCAAGGTAGGTGGGTAACGTTACTGATCAGGTTACTGGTTAGGCAGGTTAGGTGGGTAACGTTACTGATCAGGTTACTGGTTAGCCAGGCTAGTTGGGTAACGTTACTGATCAGGTTACTGGTTAGCCAGGCTAGGTGGGTACCGTTACTGATCAGGTTACTGGTTAGCTAAGGTAGGTGGGTAACGTTACTGATAAGGTTACTGGTTAGGCAGGTTAGGTGGGTAACGTTACTGATCAGGTTACTGGTTAGCCAGGCTAGTTGGGTAACGTTACTGATCAGGTTACTGGTTAGGCAGGTTAGGTGGGTACCGTTACTGATCAGGTTACTGGTTAGCCAACGTAGGTGGGTAACGTTACTGATAAGGTTACTGGTTAGCCAGGCTAGTTGGGTAACGTTACTGATCAGGTTACTGGTTAGCCAAGGTAGGTGGGTAACGTTACTGATAAGGTTACTGGTTAGGCAGGTTAGGTGGGTAACGTTACTGATCAGGTTACTGGTTAGCCAGGCTAGTTGGGTAACGTTACTGATCAGGTTACTGGTTAGGCAGGTTAGGTGGGTACCGTTACTGATCAGGTTACTGGTTAGCCAACGTAGGTGGGTAACGTTACTGATAAGGTTACTGGTTAGGCAGGTTAGGTGGGTACCGTTACTGATCAGGTTACTGGTTAGCCAAGGTAGGTGGGTAACGTTACTGATAAGGTTACTGGTTAGCCAGGCTAGTTGGGTAACGTTACTGATCAGGTTACTGGTTAGGCAGGTTAGGTGGGTAACGTTACTGATCAGGTTACTGGTTAGCCAGGCTAGGTGGGTAACGTTACTGATCAGGTTACTGGTTAGCCAGGTTAGGTGGGTGCCGTTACTGATCAGGTTACTGGTTATTCAGGTTAGGTGGGTACCGTTACTGATAAGGTTACTGGTTAGCCAGGCTAGGTGGGTAACGTTACTGATAAGGTTACTGGTTAGGGAGGTTAGGCGGGTGGTTTAGTGGTGAAAGTTACTGATCAGGTTACTGGTTATTCAGGTTAGGTGGGTACCGTTACTAATAAGGTTACTGGTTAGCCAGGCTAGGTGGGTAACGTTACTGATAAGGTTACTGGTTAGGGAGGTTAGGCGGGTGGTTTAGTGGTGAAAGTTACTGATCAGGTTACTTGTTAGGGAGGTTAGCTGGGTTGTTAAGTGGGTAAAGGTTCTAATCACCAGAGAATGTTTTTCATGAACAAGGAATGGGCTGGACAGTTGATGTCTCCCCGAGGGCTTTATTGAGGATTAATATATTTAGGATTCAGCGACAGGATTTCTTGTTGTCATGGTATGATACTTTAATTCTAACGATCGCTCTCTATTTGTCTCGCAGCTTCATGTTTATCCTGATGATAATTCTCACTGCTTTCCTGTGTGGACTCAATAACATCTACGTCAACTACAGTGAGAGCGACAAGCTGGGGAAGTATGTTAATAAATAGCTTGCTATAAATCGTGAGCCGATATACAATGTTCTTTCAGTTGTAAGTCTTTGCTATTGGGGCCGTAGGATGTCCTTAAAGGGGCATTCAAATCACTACAACCGCCAATGCATGCTATAGCGGTTATGGTGCCAGGACTACCCTAATACCATCCCATTTTTAAAAGGTTTGATACTTACTTGGACCACAAGGTCTCACCTTTTATCACAGATTGCGCTAATGAGGAATTTCCCTTAATTATCAATATCATTTCCATCTGTGAATTAGCTTAGATTCAATGAAACCATTTGTGGTGAACTGCTTCATAAACTGTTTGGATGTTGACTTTGGTTTGGAGTCCGGCCTAAGGTGCATTGTTAGAACAGCTACACTACATCATAACCATCTACAATATTTGTGTTCCTCCCCAAATCTTCATATCTATTTTTTTGTGCTGGAGAGAAGATACCTTGCATTGACCCAGACAATTTAAAGCAAAGATGGATGTGTGGTAATAGGATACCATAACTTTCCAGACTGCATCATCAAACAATTCACCCAGCAGACGGCAGACATGTAGACAATGAGACAAGAAACTCCAAACCCAGTCTGTTATGGTCTGTTTTCTTCAAGTCATGAAGGTCTGATTCTTTCAGACCTTCAGCTACAGCAGCAGGGAATGGGGGCAAGATGTCCGGTTTCAGAGGACAGAGCTGACATTGTTAATGCTTTTAGAGACAGCAGCTGGTTCATGGAGAGGAAGAAGAGAACAGAAGATTTTGGCAGCAGTGTGACAGATGTTGGAGGCCCTGGTAGAAGCACATGTAGATATCATAGAGTGGATGCTCAGGTGATTGGCCAGATTACTCAGGTCCTGCAAGTCCTAGCCCTCGGTCAATAGTGAGGGAACTAAAGGACCAGCCAATATGTGCACTGTGCTGAAATATGGGCAGCTTTCCAGATCAATAGAAAACCCATAAATGTTCCCCTTGCTTGGACGAGGAGCCACTGGAGGGCTCTGTACAGTGCAGCATTATATAGAGAGTGGAGGTAAGACAAAAGTTGTCAGGAACGCAAAACAATGCTGTGGTAGGCAAGGCAACAAGTGCAAAACTGCACACATTAGTGCGTTTCATCGAGAATATAACAGGTTCATTCATTCTACTCACACTGTGTTTCAGATTAACCTTAAAATAAATTAAGATAATAATAGCAATTTTCAGAAAAGGACCCTCAGAACACCCCAGGCATGCTAACAATAAACATTACAGCAAATAAACTATTAGAATAAATTGTATCCATACGTAAGAGAACCTAGCAATTATAACAAGCTCATCGTATAATACATTTAAAAAAAAAAAAACATACAAATATTAATCCATCTGTATCCTACTGACTGCTTGTGGTAAGATCAGTTGATGAAATGAACCAATATAGAATCTAAGGTGTTTTTTTCTTCTTTTTCTTTTTTTTTAAAACACAATCCCTAAATGCCGGACTGTTAGGTCTTCTTTCAGGAGAGGGTTGAGGAGCTCTAGCTTAATGAAGCAGTTTCTGTGTATTGATCATGCCCCTGCAGTCTCACTGCTCAATTCTCTGTCATTTAGATGTTAAATAACTTTATTTATACAACCCTTATCACACCTTCATGCATGTGACTTACACAGCCTTCTGAAACATTTCCTGTAAAGTGAGATCTAATATTTACACTTCATTTATTGCACAGTTTGCTTAATTTAGAATCTCCTGCTCTGTCAATAGCTTGCTAGCCCTTGCAGGATCATCCTGATTAAATTCAATTTACAGAGCAGGAGATAAAATTAAGAAGTTAAAATCTGATTGAAAATTAAACCATCAGTCACAGCCAGGGGAGGTGTGGCTAGGGCTGCAAAAAACAGAAACTAAAGTTATTTAACTCCTAAATGGCAGATAATTGAGCAGTGACACTGTAGGGGCATGATATATACACCAAAACTGGTTAATTAAGCTAAAGTTGTTTTAGTGACTATAGTGTCCCTTTAAATTAGTGTTTTTGTTTTATTTTCCATTAAGAATGACAAAGTTATTGGGCATCGGAGTTTTACCACTCTGTTTAACCTATTACATTCTATTAAATCCTATAAAACAAATGAAAAACACAGACAAAATAATCCACTGGATCGGACCTTGAGACACAGAGATACAGACTCGGATGTTTTAAAAAACTAAAAATACAGCAAAAACTTTATAAAAACAACATTTATGGCGGAAAAATAATAACGAGAATAATGTTATTATTATTTTTATTTTATTATTTATATATCGCTTGCAGATTCCGTAGTGCTGTACAATGGGATAGAAGCCCCTGATATTGGATTATGAGAATAAAGAATATTATAAATGGATGTAGGAGAGAGTCCGACACGCCGTCATTCATAGATTAATCTCTACCTCTTGTATTTGTCTGTGTATATTGTACGTTTCTCCACTAATTGTACAGCGCTGCGGAATCTGTTGGCGCTTTGTAAATAGCAGTAATAAATAAATTAAGTTCAGAGATTGCGGAGCCAGGGTAACCAGAAAGCTGAGCAGCAGCATGTGGGTGGGGAGGGGACAAACAGGGAAATATTATTTCAGAAAGAGAGGTCGTTCAGGCAGCACTGGGTCGCAGTAGGGTCACTAGCATCTGAGTTGTGCTCCAGTGCTAACGTGGGATGTAAATAGGGAGGGGAAGTCACACAAGCCTTTCAGTGACATGTCACTATCACTGCCATTCTCTGGCCCGTCTCCTAAATTTCTTTAAATGCTGGAGATTTATTGGGTACTCACATCCTGGTCACACCCATAAATTACACAGTTACATAGTTACATAGCTGAAAAGAGACCTGCGTCCATCAAGTTCAGCCTTCCTCACATCTGATTTTGCTGTTGATCCAAAAGGCAAAAAACCCAGTCTGAAGCGCTTCCAATTTTGCAACAAATTAGGAAAAAATTCCTTCTTGACCCCCCCAAAAAAACATCACCAGCACCAGGGAGACACAGAGAAGATGTGGTGTCCTTCGTCGGAGCTGGTGAGTACTGACGGCGGCGTGGTGGACCAGTGACACATAGAGAAAGCAAACAATGTTTCTATTTCTCTTCTTAATTTCCAATGTTTGCTTGGTTTTGCCTTGACTGAACTGGTTTATGATGTAATTTGTTAAATCTTTAATATCAATTTAAAATAAAATAGAATGTATAATGGAAAAAGGTTAACAACTGTTCTAGGTGATCTTCTTACATAGTTACATAGTTACATAGTTACATAGTCACATAGCTGAAAAGAGACTTGCGTCCATCAAGTTCAGCCTTCCTCACATTTGTTTTTTTGCTGTTGATCCAAAAGAAGACAAAAAACCCAGTTTGAAGCACTTCCAATTTTGCAACAAGCTAGGAAAAAAAATTCCTTCTTGACCCCAGAATGGCAGTCAGATTTATCCTTGGATCAAGCAGTTATTACCCTACATTGAAAGATGATATCCTTGAATATTCTGTTTTTGCAAGTATGCATCAAGTAGCTGTTTGAACATCTGTATGGACTCTGATAAAACCACTTCTTCAGGCAGAGAATTCCATATCCTTATTGTTCTTACGGTAAAAAAAAACTTTCCTTTGCCTTAGATGAAATCTTCTTTCTTCCAGTTTAAACGCATGGCCTCGTGTCCTATGTAAATTCCAGAGAAGTCACAGTTTATCTTTAATAATTACTTGTTTCATGTTTTTAGCTTTAACGAGACCTTCCAGTTCCTGTTCTGGACCATGTTTCAGATGGTAGAAAGGACCACGGTGGACATGAATCACTTTGTGGTGGCTGAGTTTGTTGGCCGGGCTCTCTATGGTCTCTTTACCATAGTCATGGTCATCGTCCTTCTGAACATGCTCATTGCTATGATCACTAATTCCTTCCAGAAGATTGAGGTCAGTAACTTCTGCTGGTCTGCACTAAGCCCTTAAAGTGTACCCCATGAACTGGACCTATTTAACGCACATGGCTGGATAACAAGTTGCTTTTAAGGTAGCCATGTTGCAAGGACACGATTAGATAATGTGAAAACTCGAGTTTTATTACTTTGCGGTTGTGAGATTTAAGATGACCGTTAAGAACTAAAATCTGTATTTGTTACTTTGTATAATACTCATTGACTCATTGGAAGAGAGAAAATACTAAAAAGGTGTTATATGTCTACATGACTTCGTCTGGCCCTCTCCTGCATTGTGATTGGCTGAATGCTCTCCGAAAAGGTTAACCCAGTGACATTCCAATTGGCGTTACGCCACTTTTTCAATCAGTCAGGCTATGGGACTCCCCATGCTATGTACATCTATCCAATCACAAAGCAACTAGAGGCGTCAGGGGCAAATAAATACCTCTGCCTTTTGGTACTTGTGCCGCTTGTGAGAACTCCGAAATAATCTGCACTATATTTGTTTTCATGTTTGATTTTTTAACACGTGTTTGAATCAAGCTATTGGTAGAGATTCATGGAATCTGTGAATAAGTAATTGTCTTGTTAGATTTTACTCACTGGTATAATGTGCACCCCACACCGTTTTTATTTTGGCTTGGCATATTTTGGTGGATATATCTTATATTTAAAAACGATTTTGTTGGTAAACACAATGTGCATTACTTATTTTACTCATTCAAATGATCACAGCACCCACTTTCCCTACTCAGTGGGATAATCACAAATGATCACAGCACCCACTTGCCCTACTCAGTGGGATAATCACAAATGATCACTGCACCCACTTGCCCTATTCAGTGGGATAATCACTAGGCATGTGCATGGGGAAAATTTTCGGTTCGGTTCGGCATTCCGAAATTCGGGACTTCGGCAATTTGGCACTTTAACACTTCGGAACTTCGGCAACTTCGGAACTTCAGCACTTCGGGACTTCAACATTTCGGAACTTTGGAATTTCGGGACTTCGCCACTTCGGGACTTCTCTTGCAGCCGCTTAGTAGATAACTCCCTAATTCCCAGTATTAGTAAATTTTGCCCCTACTCGCAATACCGTGAGTAGGGGCATGTCTAGTAAACAGTGAGCAGCCCTTTGTTATGAAGCCTATAAAAAGCTCTGGTGCAACCAATTACCTTCAGAAGTCACACAATTAGTGAAATGATGTCCACCTGTGTGCAATCTAGGTGTCACATGATCTGTCATTACATATACACACCTTTTTGGAAAGGCTCCAGAGGCTGCAACACCTAAGCAAGAGGCGCCACTAACCAAACACTGCCATGAAGACCAAGGAACTATCCAAACAATTAAAGGACAATGTTGTTGAGAAGTACAAGTCAGGGTTAGGTTAAACAAAAATATCAAAATCTTTGATGATCCCCAGGAGCACCATCAAATCTATCATAACCAAATGAAAAGAACATGGCACAACAGCAAACCTGCCAAGAGACGGCCGCCCACTAAAACTCACCGACCGGGCAAGGAGAGCATTAATCAGAGAGGCAGCACAGAGACCTAAGGTAACCCTGGAGGAGCTGCAGAGTTCCACAGCAGAGACTGGAGTATCTGTACGTAGGACGACAATAATCCGTACGCTCCATAGAGTTGGGATTTATGGCAGAGTGGCCAGAAGAAAGTCATTACTTTCAGCATAAAACAAAATGGCATGTTTTGAGGTTGCGAAAAGGCATGTGGGAGACTCCCAAAATGTATGGAGGAAGGTGATCTGGTCTGATGAAGCTAAAATTTAACTTTTCAGCCATCAAAGAAAACGCTATGTCTGGCGCAAACCCAACACATCACATCACCCAAAGAACACCATCCCCACAGTGAAACATGGTGGTGGCAGCATCATGCTTTGGGGATGTTTTTCAGCAGCCGGGGCTGGAAAACTGGTCAGAGTTGAGCTAAAGATGGATGGTGCTAAATACAGGGATATTCTTGAGCAAAACCTGTACCACTCTGTGCGTGATTTGAGGCTAGGACAGAGGTTCACCTTCTCAAAACACTGCTAAAGCAACACTTTAGTGGTTTAAGGGGAAACATGTAATTGTGTTGGAATGGCCTAGTCAAAGCCCAGACCTCAATCCAATAGAAAATCTGTGGTCAGACTTAAAGATTGTCAGGGTTCTCACCTGTTAGACAGACAGCCAGACGTGGTCGCTCCTGGAGTTCCCAACAGGGGACTTGAACCGGGGAACTTATCAGTCCTAGTCCTGCTTTCTGCCTCTGAGCCACAGCAGCTTTACACAGAGACTACTGATTCCGGTCCTGTTCATCCTGGCATGGCTACTACACCGGGGGCTGCACCTTGACTTGGTTGTGTCTCACCTGACTCTGATCGGTCATCAGCAGGGTATTTAAACCCAGCCTCGCCCTGTGCTCAGGGTCAAGTCTTTGATCTTGTGTTCCTGTTTGTACCAGTGCTCCTGTTTATCTACTTCGTATTATTGACCCCGGCTTCTGACTCGTTTATTCTGACCTCTGGCATCCCTTGACTTCGGCTACTCCTCGTTGTTCCTGACCTCTGGCATCCTTTGACCTCGGCTATCCCTCGACTATCCTGCTGCTTCAGTCCTTGCCTGTCCTGCGTATTTGGTACTGCATCCTGCACAGCCCCCGTGCACAGACCCACAGGCCAGGTGAATTCTTACCTGACCACCTCGGCCTGTGGCTATCTGCAAGTGTGAGCAACATATCTGCGCTACAGACTCCCAACTCAGGTAAGACCCTGACAAAAGACTTGACCAATATGGAGTCCGCAGAGATGTGCTCACCCTCACTCCAGCAAGTGTCCAGCCTGGCCCAGACTGTTTCGGAGCTGCAGCAAGAAATTTTATTTCTTAAAGGCGCAGTACATCCAGCCCCGGAACCAGCTTATCCGGAACCGTTTGTCATCATGCCCGACAGATTTGATGGTAGCTGCACGTCCTTTCAGTCATTCAAGATGGATTGCGAGGTGTTGTTTTCTTTAAAGCCTCGAACTTATGCCACAGAATTCATCAGGGTCAGAGCGGCTATCAACCTGTTGTCTGGACGCATCAAAGTTTGGGCTCACCAAATGTTGCAGACGAAGAGTCCTGTCCTTGTCAGCTGGGAATCCTTTATTACTGCTATGGACTCACAATGCAAGACCACTATGCCCAAGCCAGCTCCACCTACTAAAAAATCGCGGAGTCTACGTAACCAAGGAACCGAGTACCATCACTACACCCCAGTGATGCCTCCTTATGATCCAGTTCCCAGGAAAACTCCAGAGGTATCCTGTGTTCCACTTTACCCTGAGGAACCTATGCAATTGGGACTTGTCCACTGCAAAGTGACACCTAGGGAGAGGGACCGAAGGAAGAGCCATGGTCTGTGTTATTACTGTGGTGAAAAAGGGCATTTCATCACGCTTTGTCCTGTTCGCCCTCCTAGACCTCCAGCTCTCCGGCTGGGCACTAATTTCCTTCGTCCAGCGTACACCGCATACCAGCCTAAAAAGCTACAAGGGAGCCGTTGTTCTTGCCCATGCTTGGCTTCCATGGAAAAAACTACACCCCCTGCTCCAGCGCCGCCTGCATCTACTGCCGAAGTTACTTCCTGTGGTACCACCGCTACTTCCGGCCCTCCTGAAAAGGATTTACCTGTGGATTGTGCCATTGCTTCTAATGGCACTACGGTCCGTAAAGAAGACCTTGAAATGTTCGACAAAGCATTGTTAGCTACGAACACTGTTCCTGCCGAAGTTGTGGAAGTGCTTGCCACCTGTACCCGGAACCTAAAAAACCTGGACAGTTCTTCAGCCGTACCAGAAGCTGGTACTGGGAAATCCCAAGCTATTAAGGGATCCCACACTGAGGACTTTGACTATGGGGATTCACTGGATTCTGATAGTGACCCTGGAGAGGTGTATTATTTCGATGGAGTACCTACTTACGCCCAGAGGTCGTTTTTAAAGGGGGGGGGGGTACTGTCAGGGTGCTCACCTGTTAGACAGACAGCCAGACGTGGTCGCTCCTGGAGTTCCCGACAGGGGACTTGAACCGGGGAACTTATCAGTCCTAGTCCTGCTTTCTGCCTCTGAGCCACAGCAGCTTTACACAGAGACTACTGATTCCGGTCCTGTTCATCCTGGCATGGCTACTACACCGGGGGCTGCACCTTGACTTGGTTGTGTCTCACCTGACTCTGATCGGTCATTAGCAGGGTATTTAAACCCAGCCTCGCCCTGTGCTCAGGGTCAAGTCTTTGATCTTGTGTTCCTGTTTGTACCAGTGCTCCTGTTTATCTACTTCGTATTATTGACATAGGCGTGCGCACGGGGTGTGCCGGGTGTGCCTGGGCACACCCTAATCCCCGCGGCACGCCTATGGAGTGATACCGGCAGGGGAGATCTCAGGATCCCCCCTGTCGGTCCATGCAGAGCCGGCGCTATCCGAGCGCCGGCTCTGCTCTCAGCCTCCCTCCCCACCGACCCACATGCAGGGAGGGAGGCAGGAGAGGACCGGCGGAGCTATTGCCAGCAGCTCCGCCGGGTTCCTCTTGCGAGATCTGAGCGTTGCCGCGGCAACGCTCAGATCTCGCGTGAGTGAACTCTAGCCCTGCTGCGGGGCTAGAGTTCACTCTCCACTGGACCACCAGGGAAGGATGGCAGCAGCAGGATCCCCCCTCCCAGGCATAAGGTAACAAGGGAGGGGGGATAACTGATCTGCCCCCACCTCCACTGGACCACCAGGGAATGTAGCAAGGAAGGATCCCCCCTCCCTACATAAAGTAAGAAGGGAGGGGGGATATTAAGTAATGTACCCCCACAATCACCCACACACACACATACACAGCACCAACACACATACAGCACCCACACAAATACACAGCACCCATAGACATACACAGTACCTACACATATACACAGCACCTAAACACATACAGAGCACCCACAGACATACACAGCACCCACAGACATACACAGCACCCACAGACATACACAGCACCCACAGACATATACAGCACCGACACACATACACAGCACCGACACACATACACAGCACCCACACACATACACAGCACCCACACACATACACAGCACCCACAGACATACAGCACCCACAGACATACAGCACCCACAGACATACACAGCACCCACAGACATACACAGCACCCACAGACATACACAGCACCCACAGACATACACAGCACCCACAGACATACACAGCACCCACAGACATACACAGCACCCACAGACACATACAGCACTCACAGACACATACAGCACTCACAGACACATACTGCACCCACAGACACACTGCACCCACAGACACACTGCACCCACAGACATTCACAGCACCCACAGACATTCACAGCACCCACAGACATTCACAGCACCCACACACATACAGCACACACACACACAGCACCCTCACAAACACACAGCACCCTCACACACATTACACAAACCGCACCCTCACACTCACACAGCACACTAACAGTACCCTCACAAACACAAACAGGACCCTAACAAACACACACACAGCACACTACCAGTACCCTCACACGCAAACAGCACCCTCACACACAGTACATTTACAGCACCCTCACAAGTGCACACACACAAACAGCACCCTGACACACAGTACATTCACAGCACCCTCACAAGCACGCACACACAAACACCCTCACCCACATAGTACACTACCAGCACCCTCACATACACATCACACTAACAGCACACTCACACAGCTCACACACAGCAGTGTGTGTGTGTGTGTGTGTATGTGTATGTGTATGTGTATGTGTGTGTGTGTGTGTGTATATATATATATATATATATATATATATATATATATGCGGCGTGTGCTTGTGCTTTAGGGTGCACACCCTAATGCAATAGGCTGCGCACGCCTATGATTATTGACCCCGGCTTCTGACTCGTTTATTCTGACCTCTGGCATCCCTTGACTTCGGCTACTCCTCGTTGTTCCTGACCTCTGGCATCCTTTGACCTCGGCTATCCCTCGACTATCCTGCTGCTTCAGTCCTTGCCTGTCCTGCGTATTTGGTACTGCATCCTGCACAGCCCCCGAGCACAGACCCACAGGCCAGGTGAATTCTTACCTGACCACCTCGGCCTGTGGCTGCAAGGGTGCAAGGGTGAGCAACATATCTGCGCTACAGACTCCCAACTCAGGTAAGACCCTGACAAAGATTGCTGCTCACAAGTGCAAACCATCCAACTTGAAGTAGCTGGAGCATTTTTGCAAGGAGCAATGGGCAAAAATCACAGTGGTAAGATGTGGCAAGCTCATAGAGACTTATCCAAAGCAACTTGGAGCTGTGAATGCTGCAAAAGGTGACTCTACAAAGTATTGACTTTAGGGGGGTGAATAGTTATGCACATTGGCTTTTTCTGTTATTTTGTCCTATTTGTTGTTTGCTTCACAATAATAAATAAAAAAAAAACTAAAAAAAACATCCTCAAAGTTGTGGGCATGTTCTGTAAATTAAATGATGCAAATCCTCAAACAATCCATGTTAATTTCAGGTTTTGGGGCAACAAAACACAAAAAATGCCAAGGGGGGTGAATACTTTTGCAAGGCACTGTAATGTGTTTCCAATATTCAGGGGACTGTATGCATCCCCTCTTTGCGTACCTGCTAAACATTTGGGGGTTTGTGCATTAAACTTGGTTTTATAGTTTCTAGAGACCCATCTAGCCTAATTTAGCTTAAAAAAAGCGGAGATGGATTTAATTGTTCTACTCACCGATATTAGCTCATTCAGCGCATGTTATTTAGTACATAAACCCCTGTGTGATCAGGATTTGCGGTGAGCACTGTGTGTTAAACATGGAATGGAATTATAGGAATATCTGTCCATATTGGGAAACATTGTAACTAGTACTGGATATAGACTGTATAACAGAATTCGGCTTTCTGCTCATTGCTGTACGTGTTTCCCTTTGCAGGACGACGCAGACGTTGAATGGAAATTCGCCCGTTCTAAGCTATACCTGTCTTATTTCAGAGAGGGGCTGACACTGCCTGTGCCCTTTAATATCATCCCCACACCCAAATCTCTGTTCTACGTCATCAGGTAAATAGTTTTAAAATGGTGGTCAAGGGTTGATTGTCTATTAATCCAGTTTCAAAAAGTGCCTGCACTACACTCCTCCCTTTGACGACCCCAATTTTCAGGCTTCCTAATAATGCTGAGAGATGATGCTGACCTGAATTCCCGCCTTTAGATAATTAGGAGATTGGAAATTCATGTTTTTGTATTGTTTATTTTATCTGACATTTGAGTAATGCTATAAACAGAACATATAATAAATTACTCAACAGAACTAATGTGAGACCAGAATTTATTATAGTGTTCTGGGTAGCAAATACAGACTATGTAGAAATAATATCAGAGCTTTGATTGGGTTTCATTGATCAAATAACTTGTCACCCACCAAATGGGATATTGAAAGCTACTCTTATCTCGTCTCTGATTAACAGACTAAATAACAGACTGATTAACAGACTAAATAACATGGCTCCCCGTCTGTCTTTCGCCAGAACTAGGACACAGGGCCGGATTAACATAGGGGCTGATGGAGCTGCAGCTCCAGGCCCAGGCCCAGGCCCAGGCCCATGAAATAGGCCCATGAAATAGATTATTTTTTTTTTTTACACACACTATTTTTAGGGTTGCCGGGTATTTCTCAGAAGTATTTCTTATGGTTGACAGGTATTTCTCAGGTATTTGAGGCTGCCTAGCCGGTGCCGGTATTGCAGTAATACCGGCAATACAAATGTCTGTCTCAGTATAAACAGAGATTATTCTGCAATACCAGCGCCGGCCAGTAGGGGTCGCTGTTTGTGTGGAGAGAGGCAGGGATAAGAAGTTACAGCATCAACCTCCCTGCATCTCTCTACTCACTGATCGGCGGGGGAACAGCACAGAGAGTCCAGACAGCAGTTCCAAGCCTGCGAGACATGAGGATGGTGAGAGACTTGGGGATGCTGAGACATTGGGACACTGGGAGACATAGGGACCCTGAGACACTAGAGACACAGTGGTCCCATGTCTCCCAGTGGCCCATAGTCTCTCAGTGTCCCTATGTCTCCCAGCCAGTGTCTCTAGTGTCCTCATGTCTCCCAGCCAGTGTCTCAGTGTCTCCTTGTCTCCCAGTGTTCCTGGTGTCTCTCAGTGTCCCTAGTGTCTGTGTCCCTAGTCTCCCAGAGTGCCCTAGTCTCTCAGTGTCCCCATGTATCTCAGTGTCCCCATGTCTGACCCAGTGTCTGTGTCCCCAAGACTCACAGTGTCCCAATGTCTCTCAATGTCCCCTAGTGTCCTAGTGACATTGGGACACATGGAGACACAGACTCTAAGGGACACTGAGAGACATGGGGATACAAACACTAGGGGACACTGGGAGATATGGGGACAATGAGACACTAGGGGACACTGAGAGCCATGGAGAAAGGGAGATATGGGGCACTCCCAGTGTCCCTAGTACCTCAGTATCCCCATGTCTCTTAGTGTCTCAGTGTCCTTAGTGTATGTGTCCTCAGTGTCCCCTAGTCTCTCAGAATCCCCTAGTCTCCCAGTGTCCACATGTCTCACAGTGCCCCCATGTGTCTGTGTCCCTTAGTATAAAATACAAAATCTCAGGCACACACTGATAGATTTAAGCAGGTTTATTGGACACCACAATGTTTTGACCTGTACCCAGGTCTTTATCAAGTCTCCAGTGTCCCCTATGTATCACAGTGTCTCAGTGCCCCACGTCTCCCAGTGTACCCTCATGTCTCAAAGTCACCCAGTGTCCCCATGTCTCCCAATGTCCCCAAGAGTCTCACTGTCTCTAGGTCTCCCAGAGTTCTGTAGTATCTCAGTGTCCCCATGTCTCCCAGTGTCCCAATGTCTCTCAATGTCCCCTAGTGTCCTAGTGACATGGGAACACTGGAAGACATGGGGACACAGACACTAAGAGACTGGGAGACACAGACATGCCCCCTTTTTGTGTATGTTTGCCCCTTTCGGCAGTTCTTGTTATGTGATTTATGTCAGTGACCCACCCTTTTACCCCATCCATAGACTTCCTACTTTACTGGACACTGCTGTTAGGGGGTATGGGTTTACTTGAAATATGAAAGCGTGAGTTAGCATAGGGTATGTGGTTTCTAATAGCTGCATCTTATGAGTTTCACTCCAGCACCATCTCAATCAGACACATGACGTTTAGGAGGTAGGACAGTTTAAGTGTTTTTGGTCAATAAGATTTTGTAATTAGGCCCATCATAATTGTCAGCACCAGGCCCACTTGGCTCTTAATCTGGCCCTGCTAGGACAGACAGCTGGCCACATTTAAATGAAAAAAAATGGAGCTGGGTCGTGCCTTATTCATGGTTTCACCACAAGCTCTCTATCTCTGTATATTGTGTATTGAGATGTTTGCTGATTCCGTGGGAATAAGCGTAGAAATCCAACGAGATATAGCTGGCATGGAAGGCTGAGACAGCAAAAGATGTGAAAGTGGGATGATGAGTGTTTTCAATGATGATGTTTGTTCAATGAATGTTCATGGCTGTTTTTATTCCGGGAATAAAGGGTTTAGAAGATATCACTTCGTGTGTTTTTGGATTTGAAATTCCACAAATCCTCTGAATTGGGTCACAAAATTAAAGCAGAGTTCCTATAAATCTGTAATCTGATAATCTCCCGAATACTGTGGATTAAATTGTATCACAAATCTGATTGTCCACCCACAGAGCCATATTCAAATTCCTGTGCTGTTACAAACCCAAGAAAAAACAAGAATATCCTCCAATCTCAACAATTGTAAGTGAAAGAAACACTATATGGTTACATTAGATTGCTTTACGGACTGAGACTATGTGCATGATCTGCATTGAATTGGGGTAGAAAGTTATAGTTGGGACCTGACACATTGATTATTCAGTGATTATCTCAGCTGTCAGAGTGAGCTTCAGTGAACCTGGTCATTACTAATCTCTGCCGTCTCTGAGTTAGTATTGATAATGGATTATTAATCTCTGCCGTCTCTGAGTTAGTATTGATAATGGATTACTAATCTCTGCCGGCTCTGAGTTAGTATTGATAATAGATTATTAATCTCTGCCGTCTCTGAGTTAGTATTGATAATGGATTATTAATCTCTGAATGCTCTGAGTTAGTATTGATAATAGATTATTAATCTCTGCCGTCTCTGAGTTAGTATTGATAATGGATTATTAATCTCTGCCGTCTCTGAGTTAGTATTGATAATGGATTATTAATCTTTGCCGTCTATGAGTTAGTATTGATAATGGATTATTAATCTTTGCCGTCTCTGAGTTAGTATTGATAATGGATTATTAACCTCTGCCGTCTCTGAGTTAGTATTGATAATGGATTATTAATCTCTGCCGGCTCTGAGTTAGTATTGATAATAGATTATTAATCTTTGAATGCTCTGAATTAGTACTGATAATATATTACCATCAATTGTTACAAGTTCATATAACTGCATACATATGTAGTATTGAAAGAAATTGCTTAATTGACAGAATTTATGTTACTGTTAGTTACTGACTATTTTGGTGTGTGAAACCATTTATTTGATCAGTCTAACAGTGGTGGTGATTTGTATGGAGAGAGCCGTGCCGCTTATCGCTTGCAGGTGATCAAAGCTCTGGTGCAGAGATACATTGATACAGCCAGGAGGGAGTTTGAAGAGAGCCGACGGAAAGGTAACCAAACAGAATCTTTAAAAAAGGTCATGTGTTCTCAATATCCTGAAACAATGCTAGCTTGCGGAGAAGGGGGAAAGGGAAGGTCCCTCGCAGGAATGTAGATAGTGCCAGGATTATTTACTAAACTGAGAATGGTCGGGAATTCAAAGTGCATTTTCAAATTTACGACTAAACTAGCTGATGTGAAAACATTCTCCAAGTCAACAATGCTTACGGTTTGCTTTTTTTTGGCCATAATTTTAAATTCAGTTTGAATTCCCATCAGTTGTCACTTAAGTAAATAACCCTGTTTGATATGAAATTAGTCATAAATTACAGTACTGCTCCTACAAGTGAGCGAGACTAATGTTACCTCCACCGGCTGGGTTTGCTCCTGCTGTACAAATATTGGGGTGGATCAGTAGGGAAGCTAGACTGATGAGCTAGATGAGTAAGTATTGAGGGACAAGTTCCTAACATCATAAAAACCGTGACAGAACCTTTCATGTCTTATTCACAAGATATCTAACACTGTGACACCATCATTAAAGGGACTCTCCAGTGCCAGGAAAACAAACGGTTTTCCTGGCACTGCAGGTCCCCTCTCCCTCCCACCCCCTATCCCAAGATGCTGAAGGGGTTAAAACCCTTTCAGTGACTTACCTGTATCCAGCGTCGATGTCCCTCGGCGCTGGGTCAGAGTCTGCCCTGCTCCTCCCCCGCCGGATAACTTTATCCGACGGGGGAGACCTATTGAGCATGTGCGGCCGCCGGCGGGGGGACCAAATGCTTTTAATGCTTTCCTATGGGGATTTCAGCGACACTGGAGGTCCTCACATAGCGTGAGGACGTCCAGCGAGAAACTGCTATGTTTACAAATGGGTTAATCCAGCCTCTAGTGGCTGTCTCATTGACAGCCGCTAGAGGCGCTTCCGCGCTTCTCACTGTGATTTTCACAGTGAGAAGACGCCAGCGTCCATAGGAAAGCATTGAGAATGCTTTCCTATGAGACTGGCTGAATGTGCACATGGCTCATGCTCGCGCATGCGCATTCAGCCGATGACGGGAAAGGAGGAGTAGAGTCACCAGCACTGAGGGAGCCCAGCGCTTGAAAAAATGTAAGGGATTAACCCCTTTCTCACCCTAGAGCCAGGCGAGAGGGGGCCCCTGAGGGTGAGGGGGACCCAAGGACCCTATAGAGTCAGGAAAACGAGTGTTTTCCTGGCACTATAGTGGTCCTTTAATGGTGGTTGGAGTTGGCACCCAGATCACTCCAATGGGCAGAAGTGGTCTGGGTGACTGGAGTGTCCTTTTAATTAGATGAGATGTCACCTTGTCTTATTAGAGTTTAGTAAAAGAGGTACAGGGGAGAAGGGTTGGATTGTCCCCTGGGATCAAGTATCACTGTTTCCTAAAGTTCGTCACTACACTTACACTCATCTGTATTTTATATAGACTTGACTAGATAAATCCATATCTAGCTCACAAAATTGCTTTTTTTTTTTATACATTTAACATGACCAACCCTATAAAGATGTTGCTGCTTCTTGTACATTTTACTTCTGCAGATCTGGGGAACCGAATCACAGAACTCAACAAGAATGTCATTCGCCTCCAGTCAGAAGTGAAACACCTGCGGCGTTCAATTGGTGATAATGGGGTGCCCAATAACCCGAAGGAAAAGGAGAATGTACTAAGTCGCTACATAATGAAAGTGAAGAACAGTTTCCAGAGTTACGATCAGGAGTCCATCAGCTCAGGAAAAGACTCTTCAGATGTGACCATTCATCAGGATAATGAAACAGGGACTGTACCAGACGAGGATTGCCCGCCATACCCTGAAGAGGTCTCCTTAAGTAACGATATAGACAGACATGAAGTTGCTAAGCAGGTAGATGAGGAGAACGCTATGTGAGCTCAAAAATCTTTTACTGTGTACCCATAAAATACTACAGACTAACAGACAGACAAATATCTAAATACTTGATATCAACGTTTCAAGGAGGAATAACAGTCCCAGCTTTCATACCAAGAGGGCTTGGAGGCGTGGCATGATGCCGTACTTCCAAGTCTTCCTTTTTTTTTTTTTTTAACAAGGGGTTTTGGGTGGCAGGAAAGGAGGTAGGACTTTTATAAGATAAAACTGTTATAGTGCCTACAATGTCCCTCCCTTAATCTGATGGTGTTGATGCACATTATGGAAGAAGAATGAAATGAAAGCGTGATAGGTGAAGATGCAAAGTAAAAAGCTAATCAGTAATTTACTAAACCATGAATTGTTGACAATTAATCAGAGTAGTATCTGAACAAGAAACACAGCTGCCTTGTAGGGAAATCACATTCCCATGTCTTCTATTTATAATTACCTGCCAGTTAGCCATTAACAATGCTGAAATGGTCACAAACAATAGTAGTGTTTCTATACTTTCACATACCTGTTTTTACTAGTTATGGATAGGGGAAGAGGACCCTTTACCTTTTTATTGTTAACCTTGCAATATCGATCTCTTGAGCAAGACATAGCGAGGTTAAATAATTACTCCAGGCACCATAACAATTTCTCCAGTTGCTTTGTAGAAGGAGCAGAGCTGAACGGCTCTGAACAGAAGCCTCTGGGGTTGTTGGTTAATGCCTTAACCCCTTAAAGTAAGCTGGCACCAGGGACCTCCTGACTCTGTAACAACTTCGTTCTGACAAAATGGTTTAGGCCTGGTTTTAAGGTTCCAAAATCCGTTTGTAAAATGTCAATGTTCTCAGTTTTTTAGGCCAAAAGTCTGAAAAACCTTATCATCATTTACTAATGCTGAATTTTAATGTAGACCATGGGCAATTACTAAAGTTCAGTTAATTTGCCCCAAAAAAGATGCAATTTCCCAATGACTTCTTGACTCTGCCCACATTAGTGAATAGTTGTGTGTACGGTTTTACTGCTCAGGCAATAGGTAAATTATAGCATTTGGTAAATTAAGCTTGTAGTATATTCTGCAGGCATTTGGACTCCATTCTGATGTGAAAATGATGTCAGGTCACCGATCACAGATGCCACATTGAAATACAACAGCAGAATGGATTCTAAAATCATCCCTGTCATGTTTTCTCCGCCAATTTTTAATTTTGTTTTGTGCCCTGTATATTATTAATTATGCTACCCATCGCCATTTGTATTTATTTATATTTATTATCTTCTCCTCCTGGTGCCGGACCTCAGTATCTGGGTGCCGCCATTTTGTTCTCTCTGCCATGATGCCCGCAGTTTGCCTTCCGCAGGATTGATCTTACTGATGGATTGTGGGTAAATCTGATTGGTGACTGAAACAGAACTTTGCTTTAAGCTCCGCCCATTGTCAGTTTTTGTCAATGTTACTACTACACATGAGAACGCAGAACCTACTTTTATTTATGGATTTTATGATATATAGAGCATTTTGGAAAAATTCAAAGAGAGTCAGACACAGAAAGCTATGTAGAAACAGATTAGATAAACTTGATTTTTGGTGACATATCTGCTTTAAAGGGACACTCCAAGAACCATAACCATGCTGGCTCTAATGGTTTCAGTGCAAGGAGTGTCCTGGTACCCTCTAATAGTAAGCTGTCAATTTGTTTTAGAATTGTTTGAGAACTTACCTGGGTTCCAGGGGCGCCCACTCTACATCTGGTCTTCTCCTACAGGAGAAGCTGGATGTCTTCACTGAGCAGAGCAGGTCCAATACAGCAGAAGCTGGTTATCTTCACTGAGCAGAGCAGGTTCGGTACAGCAGAAACTGGATGTCTTCACTGAGCAGAGCAGGTCCGGTACAGGAGAAGCTGGAGGTCTTCACTGAGCAAAGAAGGTCCGGTACAGGAGAAGCTGGAGGTCTTCACTGAGCAAAGAAGGTCCGGTACAGGAGAAGCTGGAGGTCTTCACTGAGTGTAGCAGGTCCAGTACAGGAGAAGCTGGAGGTCTTCACTGAGCAGAGCAGGTCAGATACAGGAGAAGCTGGATGTCTTCACTGAGCAGAGAGCAGGTCCGGTACAGGAGAAGCTGGAGGTCTTCACTGAGCAGAGCAGGTCCGGTACAGGAGAAGCTGGATGTCTTTGCCGAGCAGAGCAGGTCTGATACAGAAGAAGCCGGAGGTCTTCACAGGGCAGAGCAGGTCCGATACAGGGAAGTTTCATGTCTTCACTGAGCAGAGCAGGTCCGATTCAGGAGAAGCTGGATGTCTTCATTCAGCAGAGCAGGTCCAATACAGGACTGTGCTCAGCTGACAGCAGTTTTTATTTTAATTTAAATATGAAGCACAATGTTTAAGATAATTAAAAAGAACACTATAAATTATTACATACTTATTTTTATTGACCTGCAACAAGCCATTTGTATTGCTCAAGAAGTTAATCTTTTTTTATAGTGTGTATTGTGTTCCAATGTAATAATCCCTTCATGTAAACCAATTTAGTGCACCCACTTTTAGTGAAGAAATGGACTGTGCAATATGGGGTTGGTAACATGTTATTCTGAAATAGGGAGAAGATAGACACATACATGTAAACTAATTAATAAAAATATTAAAGACCATAAGAATAAAAATGCAAATTATATATATTTTTAAAAAGTGTCCCTTCAACCACTTTGCTATTAAGCACTGTTTGATTGAAAAATTATTAGCATACTGTGTATTTGAAGCCAGCTATGCATAGCTAGCATATTAACATATCATAACACAGCAATTTGCACATAGATTGATTTTCAGAGAAACATAAAAAGTATACTTGTTCCTCCCTATATAAAAAAATTAATTAGGAAATGAAAGGTTTTAGACAGTATACAGTGTCCTTTATCTTGCAATATTTCACATATGGTCTGAGATGTTAGTATTTTTTTTTCTTACATAGAGTAGATGTGAACTGGTGATATAACCAGCATATAGGTATTTGTAAGGATGTAAGGATCCTAAAGACATCACTAGGAGTACAGCTTACTAAAAATGGCAACAGAATGTAAAAGGAATGTTGGCATGTGAGAATAATACCAACTTATAATAAATACTGTTATATTTATAAAATAAATGTATTTAAATCTGCTATGTCAATCTTGATCAATTTCTGGAATGCTAATGTAAAGCTATTGTAGCACCCCGTCACTCCTCCACCTACCTGATTGTAGGTATAATATGACTCACTGAATCCTACTTTACTGTTTAGAAGCAGGAGATGAGCTGACATATTCAGCAAATGTGCATGCATTAAATGAGTGCCTAGTGACTTTTGGAAGAGAAATGCATTCCTCTACAGTCTGGGGACCATAACTAGAGTATAAATTATGGTGAGTACTGCTATTTGTACTTCTCAAGGCTTAGGCTAAAAATAAATCATGTAGACTATAAGCTCTAGTGATTAACACTCTCCTTTCTTTGTGTTACAGTATATCTACAAAATTGGGTTTGCCTGAATCGATTTGTTTTAAAAATAAAAATTTGTGTGGCTGGAATCTGGATTTGTAAATATGGCGTTTTGGTTAAGAGGAATTTTGCTAATGCAATTCTTTCTGGAAAAATAATTCAGATGAACCGAAAGGACATGAAAATGAGCCAACAAGTATACTGCAACATATATACATTATATTAAAGTGTTTCTCAAACCCCCCCTTTTTTTTTTTTAGACAGAGGTTAAAATACTGATACATTGCAATGTTGTCATAAAAACAAACAAACAAGAAAACACACATACATCTTTTTACACTTCCTGTCAAGTTTTACATTTCAGATATAACACCAAAATAAAACAATAACTGTAACGGATCAACGGGAACCCCGACTGGGTACCTCCGTTGATGGATGCTCCTAGCGCTTACCAAGGACTCCAAGCACTCCAGCAGACACCATAACCCCCGTAGACTCCTTCAGGTAGCAAAACAGGAACAAGCTCTTAAAAGAGCTTAGGAGTGATTATAGCAAGGGAATATGCAGAGCATAGCAATCCCTTGTAGCAAATTCACCCAATAATAGACAGGACTCCAAATTGAGGGTGAAGTAGAACTCAGGTTTAAATGCATACTCTCTTTTTATGCAGTTCTCCCATGCAAGGGAGACACCCACAGACAATTATACATTAGCCAATCAAACAATGGTTACAGCCCACATATTCCCTCCCTTCTGCTTGAGAGATAACATAATTAACTGTACAGTTTAAACACACATTTTTACCCAATTTCTATAACTCCACAATTATATAACACATTTATATAAAATTTACATTTTCAGCACACAAAGGGGACAAACATATCCAAAAATCATTCGAATCCGTTTAGCCGTTCGGGAGTTAGCTGGAAGTCATATTTGACCGACCGCAAGCATGCCTTTTATGCCCAAAAGGGTTCCATAGATTTAGGCTGTGCGGTTGGTCTATCTTAACATTCATTTAAAGTACAGATTGCACGAACGGATCTGTTCGTGCATACTTTCATTGTAATGGTCTCGTTCGACAGTTCATTCCCTTAAAATAGCGCTCCATTCGTATGGTTTAAGCAGAACGCACGGAAGGTAGAAGTCTTAGCGGTGTTCGTGAAATAAGTAGCCGAAAACAGTTCCAGGAGTTCGACGACCAAACACCGCTGAGCGCGTTCTGCTAAACAAAATGGCCGCCGCCACGTGTTCATCATACGAACGCTGACCACCCAGCGGTTCGCCAATTAAGCTGCGGTTAACCACAGCTTCTGGGTGGTTAACAAGCCGCACACTCCACATGCAGGGTGGTCGGTCGTTCGACAGTTTGTTCGGTAAAACAAGCAACATTAACATAATCCATTCAACAAGCTCTATTCAATTAAGCAGTGCAGGGAAAACACATGAACAACAGTCTCTCTCCAGTCCTGAACCAGAGTTTAACACAGGGGCCATAGTCACAAGGCAGGAGGCGGGCAAGCAGCCCCCTCCAAGAACTCATAGTAAACTCCCTTAAATTAGTGAGTTTGCCACAATTACCCTCAAATAACCTCATGTTGAGAAGCTCAAACAATACTTACTTGATTTGCTACTTAATTCCAGGTTTCTTTTGCTCTACACAAAGGTTTTAACCAGAAAAGATCACAAAGTTAGAAACATTAAAGGGACACTATAGTCACCTGAACAATTTTAGCTTAATGAAGCAGTTTTGGTGTATAGAACATGCCCCTGCAGCCTCACTGCTCAATCCTCTGCCATTTAGGAGTTAAATCCCTTTGTTTATGAACCCTAGTCACACCTCCCTGCATGTGACTTGCACAGCCTTCCATAAACACTTCCTGTAAAGAGAGCCCTATTTAGGCTTTCTTTATTGCAAGTTCTGTTTAATTAAGATTTTCTTATCCCCTGCTATGTTTATAGCTTGCTAGACCCTGCAAGAGCCTCCTGTATGTGATTAAAGTTCAATTTAGAGATTGAGATACAATTATTTAAGGTAAATTACATCTGTTTGAAAGTGAACCCAGTTGTTTTTTTTTCATGCAGGGTCTGTCAATCATAGCCAGGGGAGGTGTGGCTAGGGCTGCATAAACAGAAACAAAGTGATTTAACTCCTAAATGACAGTGAATTGAGCAGTGAAATTGCAGGGGAATGATCTATACACTAAAACTGCTTTATTTAGCTAAAGTCATTTAGGTGACTATAGAAAGAAAATAAAAGAGACTCCAAACCTTTTTCATTTAGGATACAATAATGTCCTATTGGCATTATTCTATCAGTCTACCCACGAAAAATGCTCAGGGAGCGTTTTAAAATAAAATGTACTTACCTTAATCCAGCCCCAGGTGAAGCTCCACCATCTGACATTACAAGAACTGCACCAAGGACCAATCATAGGCTTTTCATTGAGAATCTTTTGATTGGACTATTTTACCGGCTCAAGGCGTATGCTCTGAGCAAGCAAAGGGAGGGCGAGAGAGAAGGTGGGGATTAAAAAAAATTGCAGATGGGATTGGGAGGGTTTCCTTCAGTGTGGGTGGGAGGGAAAACAAGAAGCAGTATCATTTTTTTCTCCTGTGTGCAGTGCGCTCTACAACGGACGTATTTTTTGCACAGAACTGACATTAGGTAGGCCGGGTACAGAGTTTTGGGCTGCCAATGTGACGTGTGCTTGTGGTGCAACTTACCTACAGCACACAAGTGAAAATTACACCGGATGTTCAGTCTTTCAAGCTGAAATACTGCACATCCAGACTCCTACCAACATGACCACTTCAAAAAGAAATAGTAATGGTGGTTGGAGTAACCCTTTAATATTATATTTGAGATGTTTGGCAGTACATTGATTTGGTTTACAGATCAAGTGAAAATAAGTCACCAATAGCGGAAAAGAGAAGTCAAAATTCTACATCTGTATATTACATAACCATTATATATAGAATATTTATAGACATTTTTTTTAACTGCTTCTTCTTTTTTCCCCTCCGTTACTTTTACTTGCCCATCTTGAAGTCATTGTTTTCTGTTTGACTTTATCAGTCTCTCACATCTTTGTGGAGGAATTTTGGCTCATTCTTCTTTACAACTGTGATGGTTACCCCTATAGAGTGAGGGTATCTATTGTCTGGACATCCTTCTTCCCATAGGTGGAGAGCGCTGCAGAGTTCCAACCCGATATCCTGAGGAGTTAGTATAGATGAAGAGAGCTCGTACAAGAGCTAGCAGTGATATAGCTGGTCTGGCTTACTGAGCAGCTTGCATTTAGTTTATACAGATTTTCAGGCCAGAGGCACACCCCCTGGACCTAATGGAACACAGGGACAAAAGGGACACAAACCAATAGGATCAATAATTATCACAGTAACACTCCCACATACAGTCAGAAAGCCCTTCCCTCTACCTGTGATATAATTGAAGATTATATTAGCTTTAGTGTACTAATAATCTTAATTTTAGTAATGACAGGAGGCGAATATTTGCATATCTTTCTTTACTGAAAACTCCAGCAGCATAGAAACAGTAACAACCAATCAGAGAAAAGATATGCTGCCCATAAAAGGGCCTGTCTATGACATCATTTCCTCTTTCTTTGAGGCGAAAAAAGGTAACAGTCAATACATAAAATATCAATACAGATTAACAATTCAACAATATATAACCATAAAGAACTTAGGTAAATCCATGATATGACTCAGTGGAAAATGATTCTTCATCCCATGAAATGGATATTCACGCTGAAAGAAAAAGAAAAAAGGTGAAAGGTTTCTGGCGTGGAAACGTGTCCGCATATCACAACCATTGTATAATTGAACAATAATTTATATTAAGAGTAGAAATTTAAACCTAGGGCATCCAAGTATTATACTTAACTAGGTTATCAAAACGGAACGTGAGCAACATGACCACAAAAACAAATGAAAAACTGATGATATAAATGATCCATACATAACCAGAACAATGCAAAAAACATATGCTAACATATACAGTAATAACCTGCATGCTTACCTGAGCACTAGGACTTAAACCTGAAGAAAACAAAGTATCTGGGGGGGAAGAAAAAACCCTAGGGCGGGAAATATTCGCCTCCTGTCATTACTAAAATTAAGATTATTAGTACACTAAAGCTAATATAATCTTCAATTTTACCACATGACAGGAGGCTTCATATTTGCATTTTTAAAGCTTAGGCCTAACCAGTGTGAAGGAAGCATGCGAAACCTGGCGGAAATAGAATGTCCGAAAAGTACTTTCCCTAGACCAGTCCGCGCAACGCATAATGTCGGTTAGGGAGGCGCCTGCCAAGAACGCTTGGGATGCCGCCGCCCCCCTAACTGAGTGTGCCCCAAAGCTAGATTCGATTCCCACCAGTTGTAGTAACCAGCGAACCCATCTGGCCAGGGTGGTCGTAGACACTGGTCCGTGAGGCTTTACGTAGGAAATCAACAGTTGACCCGTCGGCAAAAGCCGGAGAGAGGCTGTACATTCTACGTATCTCCTGAGTGTCTTGACAACACACAGTTTGGGGTCCGATTCAAAGTATGGATAGGATACAGAGGGCGTATCTGATTTAGTCCGTCTCGTAATGGAAAAAGTGACTCCCTCTGGAGTGAGAGAGAAACCGTCCACGTCAAAGGCCCTAATGTCAGACACCCGTCGGAAAGAGACCAGGCACAACAAAAGGGCCAATTTTGCTGAGAGTTGTTTCAGAGATAGAAACGGGTTGTCCGGCCAACCTCTCAGAAAGTCCAGTACTCTACTCACCTGCCAAAGGTTGGAATATTTGGGCGCTGGGGGTCTCGTCATTCTAGCGCCTCGCAGTAGGCGACACACCAGCGGGTCTTGACCCACCGGTCTGCCTTGTACTGGGATGTGTGCCGCTGAGATGGCCGATCTGATCACGTTAAGGGATCTGAATGATCTACCAGTCGAGAAGAGATGGGCAAGGTAGTTAAGTATCAGCGGGATAGGGGCAGTAAAGGGATCGGAATCCCTTTCCACGCACCAATCACTCCAGGCTGACCAAGCGGAAATGTAACATCTCCTGGTGCCCGGGGCCCACGAATCCCAAAGGAGGTCTTTAGTAGACTGCGATAGGCCGTGGACTGACCAGGATCCCCTGAAATCGCCCAAGCCACCAGTTCCAACTGGTCTTCCAGGACGAGGGGGTGAGGTTCCCCTCGAGGTCCCGACAGAAGGAGTGGGGAGGTCGGGAGTCGTACGGGAGTGTCGTGGGACATCTCCAGGAGGTCCGGAAACCACGGCTGACTCTGCCAGAGGGGCGTTATGAGTAGAGCCGAAGTCCTGTGGGTGCGTAAGTACCGTAGCACTCGTGGGATCATCGAGAATGGAGGGAAAGCGTAGGCTCCGTGTGAGGGCCAGTCCTGCAGGAAAGCGTCCGCCGCTTCGCTCATCGGATCCGGCAGCCAGCTGTAGTATCTCCGCAGTTGGTGGTTGGTCCTCGATGCGAACAGATCTATTGAAAGCGGACCCATCCGTTGTCGCAGTGACTGAAATATCTCTCTGTTGAGCGTCCAGTCGCTGGTGTCTCTCCAGTGCCGGGAGAACCAGTCCGCCGTCAGGTTGGCGACCCCTGGGAGGTATTCCGCCTGTAACGTGATGTTCCTCTGCATGCAGAAGCTGTAGATGTCCTTCGTAGCTTCGGTCAGATCTTTGGACCTCGCTCCGCCCAGGCGGTTGATGTATTGCACCGCCGAGATGTTGTCCATGCGGAGCAGGATACAGCAGTTCGATTTGTCCTTGGCCAGGCTGCGTAAGGCGAAGGAGCCCGCGATCAACTCCAGGCAGTTGATATGCAGACCGGTCTCCTCCCCTTGCCAAGGTCCCCCTGTGGAGGCCTCTGAGCAGTTGGCGCCCCATCCCCATAAACTGGCGTCCGATTCCACAACGAAGTCCGGGGAGGGGCCGAAGATCGCCTTGCCGTTCCAGGCTTGTATGTGTAGCAACCACCATCGTAGTTCTGATCTCACCTCCCGAGTGAGTGGGATCCAGTGGTCGTAGGAATGACCGGTGCGTAAGTATCCCGCTTTCAGCCGTTGCATGGCCCTGTAGTGTAGGGGGCCCGGGAATATCGCTTGAATGGATGAGGACAGGAGTCCCACGATCCGGGCGAGCATCCTGAGCGGCATTGAGTCCATCTTCAAGACTCGCCTGATTTCCTTCCTTATTGAGGCAATCTTTTTCGAGGGGAGGCGTAATACGCATTCCCTCGAATCGATGTCGAACCCCAGGAACTGTACTGACTGGGATGGAGTGAGAGACGATTTTTGCATGTTCACCACGAATCCCAGGGACTCTAGTAAGTGAACTACAAAGTTCGTCTGCGATCGTAGCCTGGACGCGGACTCGCAAAAAATCAGTAGATCGTCCAAGTATACGAGACAGCGTATGCCCCTTGTACGGATGTGAGCCATCACCGGTCTCAACAGCTTCGTGAAACACCACGGAGCCGAGCTGAGGCCGAATGGCAGGCAAGTAAATTGGCATACCCGTCCCCTCCATCTGAAGCGGAGAAACTGACGGAAATCTTTGTCTACGGGGACCGTGAGATACGCGTCTTTGAGGTCCAGGCGCGTAAACCAATCGTTCTTGGTGAGAAGGTCTTGCAGAAGATGGATGCCTTCCATCTTGAAGTGTCTGTAGGCCACGAAGGCGTTTAGTTGTCGGAGGTTGATAACCGGCCGATACTCGCCTGTTTTCTTCTTCACCAAGAAGATATTGCTTATAAAGCCTCCCCTGTCTGGCGCGTACTGAACCGCGCCCTTCTCGAAGAGCGAGTGGATCTCCTCGTCCACCAGTCGGTTTTGTTCTGCCGACATGTGTATCGGGAGGGGAAGAGCGGTTTGGACAGGTTGTGCGGTGAAGTCTATCACGAAACCGCGTACCGTCTGGAGGACCCAGGCGTCTCTGGTGACCCGTGTCCAGTTCTGGAAAAAAGAAGACAGGTTGCCTGCAATAAACTTTGGGGCAAATGTACGTATGGAGGGACTCACCATTATTGAAGCGGCCGCGTCCGCGGCTCCTGAAACCTCTGGACCTTCCTGCGCCTCGAAATGTAGAGGGCTTTTGTGAGGAGGACGGGAAGAAGGTTGGCGTCTGTGGGAACGCCCTGGAACCTGAGGTCCAAAATCGGCTGGCGGCACGGTTCCGCTGTCGGCCAGCCCTTCCAAAAACACCTCTAGCTGGAGGAGTGTGGAACACTTGTCTGAGTGAGGTCTGGGCCTTGTTCAAAGTCGTGAATAAGTTCACATGTCGTTTCAGCTCAGAAATGAAGGCATCGCCAAATAACAGACCTTTGGCCTTAGGCCCGAATTCCTTGGCTCCCAGTTCCAGGAGCTTGCTGTCTATTCTGATCAGAGCCGATCTGCGTCTCTCGACACAAAGCGCTGCGTTGGCGTTGCCCAGCAGACAGATTGCGCGTTGGGCCCATTCGCGCATGATATGGGGGTCCAGCAGCGATCCTTGGCTGAGGGCCATGTCAGCGTGATGCAACATCTTGGCTATGGGACCCAGCAGGTCCAGCACTTTGTCCTGTGCTGCCTTGATGCCCTTTTCAACTCCTTTGCGCGGGTCTCTGCCCGAGCGTGACATAAAGGCTACCATAGTATCATCAAATTCTGGTGTTAGCGCCACCTTGTCGGGGATCAGGGGCCTGGGGCATTCGGCCCGGAGGCGCGTCCGCACCTCCTTCTCCAATGGCTTGCGCAGCCAGTAATGAATAAACTTCGCCAGATGTTCTGGCAGTGTCCACTCTGAGGAGCGAGGGTGTCGGATGGTGCGTGGGTCAAACAGCGGCAAGCCCTGCTCGTCCATCAGGACGCCATCCCCGGACGGGCCGGCGGAGTGGCTGTCATCGGCCTCTCTGTCCAAGAAGGTCTCCTTGACATAAGTCGAAGAAGTGGGTGGCAGGTCCTGCCAGTCCTCGTCGTCCGAGGGTGAACCCTCTCGTTGCCATTCATCCACCACATTTAGGTCACGGGGGTCGTAGGCGTCGTCCTCGTCCGAGGACAGGGGTGCGCAGGGTGCGGGTTGTTGGACCGCGCCCTTGACCCGTTTGGCGGGCACCTTGTTCTTCGCCTTGGCGGAGGGGGGGCTCAAAGGTTTCTTGAGTCGCCTGGTCTTGGACGTCTCAGAGCCCGACGCTTCCATGCGTCCCGGAGGGGTAGTATCACCATGGCTGAGGGGGAGGGCTCGCAAGAGAGCCTTTTCCACGGAAGCCGCCACGGCGGCATTGATCATGGCTTGAAAGTCTGAGCTTTGCGTATCTTCCATGACCAAAAGTAGCGTCAACCTGTGGGGCGAGAACAAGGTTCAGTGGGGAGAACCGTGGAAGTTTGCAAACATAGACAATATAGTCGTGTATAGAAGGCTTTTATGCACGTATGTTATCCAAAGGGCTAAACGTCAGACTTAGGTACGCCCTAGTGCATATTCTCGGGGTTCACCCCGGGTGGCGTGCCGTGGTAACCAGAGGACACCCACATCAACCAAAAAAAGGGGGGGGGGCTGTATCGCCCTGCATGCGTGACTGGGGGGTCACCCCAGGTGGTGTGCCATGAAAAAATACCCAGAGGACACCCACATAAATTTCACCCTTGGGTGCAGTAATATAACAGGACCCTATGAGGGGTACCCAATGATATACCCTGGAGGGAAGGTAGTGCCAGTAAAATTCCCCTGAGGGGTGATAACATATATATGTGTATATGTATGTATGTCCCTTTAATAGTAGTCACATTGAGGGGACGGTAGCCTTATGAGCCTTCAAATTTTTGCATGCAAACCCTTGCCTTACAGTGAGGCAGATGTACATATATGAGAAACAAACAAAAGTGTTGTGGAGAAAAATTATTTGCACCCTCAGTGAGAAGGAGTGCATTAACATATGAAAAAACGTAAACGGAACTATCCCTGCATGTGGTGCAGGAGTTGGGAGTGAAAAGAGACCGGGGAGACACCCTGCTGGTGGTCCCCGGTGTCGATACGGCGGTCGGTGAGTACCGAACCGCAGAGAGAGGCCGCCGCGGATCTCGCGATAACCGCGAGATCCAAGATGGCCGCCGGCCGCGTGGGGAAGGGGTTCCCGCTCGCGGCCGCGATCTGTAAGGAGAAAAAAACGCGTCGAACAAGCTCAAATAAGCCCTGGCTACCCTCCACCCGTCACCCCACAATAACCCTGCGCTAGATAGAGGCAGGTCCGTGCGGCGAGCGTGGCACAGACAGCCGCGCCGCCCGCGGATCGCCGGAAAATAAAAGTGAGAAAAACGAATAAAACGATCACAGAGCAGAGAGAGGGGAGCAGGTACAGGCAGTCAGGGCAAGTATAAATATATGCATACAAAATATACAGTATACAAATAACAAACAGGTATACAGTAAGAATCTTTGCACAAGGCAAAATACTCTGACCTGTTAATGGCTGGAGCAGCAAAGAAAGAGGAAATGATGTCATAGACAGGCCCTTTTATGGGCAGCATATCTTTTCTCTGATTGGTTGTTACTGTTTCTATGCTGCTGGAGTTTTCAGTAAAGAAAGATATGCAAATATGAAGCCTCCTGTCATGTGGTAAAATTAAGCTAGCTAATGGAAGAACTTAATTATCCAAAAGATACAAAAAATACAGAAATGAGGGAGAAGCATTCCTAAACAGAAAGCAAATCCCATCAAGACCACTACCCCCAATAGAGCACTATATATAAACCTTGTAAAAGGACTGTATCTCAGACAAGGTACAAAAAATAATAAAGTTTTAATGTTAATAAAATATTACAAAATAATAAACACCAAGTGTCTAAAATACACCAGACTGTTTAACCAACCAATGTGGAAGAATACTGAGGAATATACTCCAGCTTAATTGAACACACACTGAGTTGTGATATAAATTGGTACTTTGCAAGTAAATCACTCAAAGTAGCAGAGTGGCTAAAAAAAATAGCAACATAGGCGGCAAAAGTATCAACTTATCATATGTAGAAGAATAGCTAAAATATATCCAGATAAATAGAATCATAGACATACAAGAACCCCTAGATCTCCTATATAACCAATTTCTATATGATAAATCAAAGTCCGATTACCTAATAAACTCACTCAGACTGAAATGGCCCTATAAGTATCACAAAAGATGAGTAAATCGAAAGGACAGAGACGAGTAGGTAATTTAAATTAAAGTAGGAAGTAATATGAGGGTTCTTATTGCTCCATATAGAATATATGGACCAAAGAGCAGAGATTCAGCCGGCAAAAAAGAGAATCTCTGCCTAAATGTAGCGTGTTAAGTAATAACAGGCTACATGGAAACAGTCTGCAAACGTGAAAAAACACGCACAGCTCAACGCGCGTTTCGGCGATAATAATCGCCTTTCTCAAGGGCACAACAAGGATGATCCACTTACCCCCCTTCTCCTTATGTAGCCCTGCCGCCAAAATCCACTTTCAATTAGTGGGCTGGGTCACTGTTTCAACCGCCAAAGGTCCCAAAGATCGGCACTCAGCCAGATCACAGAAGAGGTCGTGCATGCGTGTAAGGATATCACCGCGCATGCACGCAACACCCTTCAGCCCGACAGTATGGCTACATCCTCAGTTTGTTCTACCAGGCGCCCCCTAGGGGTAGATTGTTGTACTTTTGTATAGTCTAGGGTTAAGCCCTGTTTGTACCCCTGTAACCCTCTCTGTATTTTTTGCCTGATTATTCTCAGGCTGAAAGTACTGTGTTTATTATCCACAGGCAAAAAATATAAATTTTTACCCAAAGTTCAGAAACACCCAAAAACTCAAACATATGCCCACAAACATACTTATACATCCCTGGATAGCTCTGATCTGGGCGAACAACATATCCAAAAATCACCCAGATCAGAGCAGGGGTTCATAAGTTTTATGGAAGTCTCTCTTGACCGACCGCAAGCATGGCTTTCATGCCCAAACTAGTGCCACAGTTTTAAGCTGTGCAGCTGGTCTATTTTCAATACTAAGTTCCGTTTGAATCCACGAACAGAGCCGTTCGTGCAAATAACCAAGTTTTAAGTGTCGTTCTTATTGTCGAACGCCGTTCGACTCCTGTTGAAGTTCTGGAGAAGGTAAAGTTCAGAGGTGTTCGTGCAGTCGCATGTCCGATTTGAGTTCCATGAACTCGATGACCAAACACTGCTGAAAGCTTTCGACTGAATTAAAATGGCCGCCACCACGTGTTCGTATGTCGAATGGCGGCCACTTCGACTACTTCGGCTGTATCCGAAGTGCCACTTCAAAAGTGTAGAACTGTTCCAATATAATTTAAAGGGGCAGAACCAGTGCCTTAAATAAAATCCAAGCAACAACAAGGGGAAAACGAAGTCCAGGGACGTGTCCTTTGTTGCAATAAAATATCAGAAAGGAGAACCACACCATAATCACTGTAGGGAAGGGAAAAACCACCATAACTACTGCAATTACAGAGGGGTTTTGTTACATGGCTCCCTCCTTGTGGGACACTGGCAGACCCGGCTTAACCCCTTTTTGGGGCAACTTGGGGCTGTCCAGACTTTGTCATTCGGGGTTGAGGTCAGTCTACCGAGATAATCCACGTTGCCATTCTACTTGCCAGGTCGGTACTGGATGGTAAAGTTGTAGGGTTGGAGTGCCAAACTCCATCTCAGTAGCCGGCCATTGTCTCCTGCAACGCGGTTTAGCCACACAAGCGGATTATGGTCTGTAACCAGTGTGACCTCCTGTCCGTACAAATAGGGAGTCAATTTCTTTAAGGCCCACACCAGGGCTAAGCACTCCTTCTCCACTGCCGCATAGCTGATCTCTCGAGGAAGATGTTTTCGACTAATGTAGACGACAGGATGCTCTCCTCCATCTTCTCCCACCTGGCTTAAAACTGCCCCAATCCGAACATTGAAACATCTGTATGAACAATAAATTGTTTGTTAGGGACTGGGGCAGCCAGGATAGGAGCATGAACTAATGCAATCTTAAGGGCTTGGAACTCAGTTTCACAGTTGGGGGACCACAGGACCTGTCTGGGTAAGTTTTTCTTGGTCAGGTCAGCAATGGCGCTATAGTCTCGAACTATGTGTCTGTAATACCCCGTGGTGCCCAGAAAGGCCAAGACTTGGGTCTTGGTGTGAGGGGTGGGCCAGTTAGCGACAGCCTCAATTTTAGAAGGCTCAGGTCGCTGTTTCCCACACCCCACCCGGTGTCCCAGGTATTGGAATTCAGCCATCCCAAAATGGCATTTGTCTGGTTTCAGAGTCAGGCCGAATCTGATCCAGTACTGTTCCTACGTGAGCTAAGTGTTCCTCCCAGGACTCACTATAGATTGTTATGTCATCCAGGTACGCACAAGCACAATCCTGGAAGCCATCAAGGAGTCTATCCACCAAGCGCTGGAACGTGGCTGGGGCATTTTTCATCCCGAATGGCATGACTTTAACGACAAGCCAAACGGAGTGAAAAATGCAGACTTGGGGATAGCCTCCTCGGCCAGGGGAATTTGCCAATAACCCTTACAGAGGTCAATGGTGGTTAGGTTGTGTCCCCTGGCTATGCGATCCAAGAGCTCATCTACTCGGGCATAGGGTATGCATCAGTCACCGTTCTGTCATTTAACTTGCGGTAGTCCACACAGAATCGGGTGATACTATCTTTCTTGGGCACTAATACTACAGAGTATGCCCAGGGGCTGTCTGAGGGTTCAATTACCCCTAACCGCAGTATCTCATGAATTTCTTTCCGCATCCCCTCTCTGCCTGCTTCAGGGATGTGATGGGAGTGGGGCTTGTCCAGGGGTTTCGACTCTGTGGGTTGTGAGGGTAGTGAACCCAGGCTCCTGGGAGAAAGTAAGGCTCTTTGCCTGTAATAGGCCGTTTAACTGTTCCTTCTCAGTGGGAGTGAGTTTGTCCCCTAACTGGACCTGGTTAACGAGATCAGTGGGTGACCCCTTCTCTTAAAGGTCAGGTAGGGGCAAGTTGTCAGGGTCATTGGTAGCAGGGCTACATACAGCGGCTACATCCTCTGGTCTCTCTACGTACTCTTTTAACATGTTAATATGAAAAGCTCGCTTTAGCCTCTCATCCTTGCAACTGGTGATTTCATACGTTGTGTCGCACAGCTTCTCTATCACCTTATAGGGTCCTTGCCAGGAAGCCTGCAGTTTATCCTGCTTAACGGGCTTTCCTATATAGAAAGTATATAGTCGGGCACCCCTATCATACCACACCTTCTGTCGACCTTGGGCTGCCTGGAGATTGTCTTTGACCGTCCAAGCCTGCTGCTCCATGCAGTCCTGAAGCTTCATTACGTATGATAGGATGTGGGTCTCTTCACTCTCTGTTCCCCCCTCCCAGTGCTCCCTGATGAGATCCAGGGGCCCTCGCACCTTTCTCCCATATAAGAGCTCGAAGGGGAAAACCCAGTGGATTCCTGCGGTACCTCCCGATAGGCAAAGAGGAGGTGCGGTAGGAATCGCTCCCACTCTGTATTCGCTGGTGAAAGTCTTGAGCATTTGCTTCAAGGTTCCATTAAAGCGCTCACAGAGACCGTTAGTCTGGGGGCGGTAGGGTGAACTAAGTAGCGATTTAATACTGCAGACTTTCCACAGCTGTTGGGTCAGTTCTGCAGTAAATTGTGTGCCTCTGTTCGAGAGGATTTCCTTGGGAAACCCGACTTGGCAGAAAATCTGTACTAGAGCGTTAGCCACAGTGTCTGCCTGTATATTTGACAGAGCCACTGCCTCTGGATAGCGAGTCGTGTAGTCCACAAAGGTAAGGATATACTTCTTACCCAATGGACTAGGTTTGGCGAGGGGTCCTACTAGGTCAATGGCTATCTTGCTGAAGGGTTCTTCAATAATTGGCAGGGGTACCAAGTGAGCCTTGGGGTGATCCCCACTCACTGGCACACATCACAAGTTCGGCAGTAATCTTGAACATCAGCGTGTACCCCAGGCCAGAAGAAGGTCTGGGTTACCCGGTGTAAGGTACGAGTGACTCCTAGGTGCCCGGCCAAGGGAATGTCGTGCCCAACCCTAGGAATTTCCCTTTTATATTTGTGGGGCACTACTAACTGGTGATTATGGTAGGGGTTCTGTCCTGCCTGTTCCGTGACTCAGTACAGCTTATTAGAGTCCCACATAAAAACTTTGTTTTCCAATCCCCCAGCCCCTTTCCCTGTATTTTCGTAGAGAGGAATCCTCTCTAGTCGCTTTCCCAAACTCCTCCGAAGTGTCCCAAGCTATCACAGTCACAGTCACAGTTGGGGGGTGTCTTACCTGGGTCTCCCAAGCTGGTGAACTGGTCCTTCCGGTTCTCGTTTGTGCCCTGGTCGTCACGGGGTGAGCCGCTGCAGTAGAGGTGGGAATGTAGGCAGAACTGAGGGGGCCCAAATCGTTGCCCAGAAGAACTTCTGCTGGCAAATTGTCCATTATCCTGACTTTTACTAGACCAGATCCGGCTCCCCAGTCTAGGTGAACACAGGCAGTAGGCAGGTGAAATATATCTCCCCCAGCCAATCGAACAACTACGGTTTGGCCCGTACGTTTATGGGCTGGAAGCAAGTGCCTCTGTACCAGCATAATAGTAGCCCCAGTGTCTCGTAATCCTTGGGCGGCCTTCCCGTCGACCTTGACCTCTTGTCGGTGCTGCTGTATATTATCCCCGGAATCGGCATAGATGGGATTGACCTTGTACAATACCCCCATATATTCCCGGGGTACGAGATGCCGCAGGGGCTGGCACAGGTGGTGAGTTGTTCCAGGAAGATCTGGGAGGACCAAAAGGGCAATTGGCCACCAGGTGTCCTGGTGCGTGGCATCGGTGACACTTCACCTTAGAAGACTCCGAACTGTTTCTGTGGGGACCAGCATAGCGTGGGGCTGGGTGGAACAGGGGCCTTAAATTCCGGTCGTGGAGGGGGTCTGGATACAAGGGGAGCCCGAGAATCCACTTGAAGGTTAGGTTGGGATAACGCAGGATCTAGTTGCCTGGCATCCGCATATTCATCAGCCAGGCAGGCCGCCTCTGTGAGGGTATGGGGACGTCGGTCTCAAACCCAGTGGTTTAATTCCTGCGGTAAGTTATTAAAGAAATGATCCAGGAGAAACAGCTGCACCACCTCCTCGGCAGATATGGCTTGGCATTCCTCGATCCAATGAATAGCGGTGCAGTGCAGCCTGTTAGCCATTCCATGTGGGTATCACAGCCTCGTTTCTTGGTGTCCCGGAATTTTCGCCGGTATGCCTCAGGGGTTATGGCATACCGTTTAAGTAGGGTGTCTTTGACAAGGTGATATTGTTTTACCTCGTCCTCTGGGATGGCCCGGAAGGCTTCTGCTGCTTTCCCGGATAGCATGGTGACCCATTCCTCTGTGGGTACCTGGTGAAGCGCCCACTGCCTTTTAAAGTCCGCCAAATAGCCGTTGATCTCCCTCTCTGCTTCCAGGAATGGTTTAAATGCAGCAAAAGGTACCTTTCGCTTCTCCGGGTTGGCAGGAACAAGGGTGACTGTGGGTGGCTCTGCAAGACGTTGAGCGGCTACCATCCTCAGCTCGTGCTCTCTCCTCTCCTGGGCTTCTGCCCTCACCTCTGCAAAGACCCACTTGATCCGATCCTCAGACTTTTTACCCAAAGTTCAGAAACACCCCAAAACTCAAACATATCCCCACAAATTATACATCCCTGGATAGCTCTGATCTGGGCAAACAACATATCCAAAAATCACCCAGATCAGAGCAGGGGTTCAAAAGTTTATGGAAGTCTCTCTTGACCGACCGCAAGCATGGCTTTCATGCCCAAAATAGTGCCACAGATTTAGGCTGTGCGCCTGGTCTATTTTCAATACTAAGTTCTGTTTGAATCCACGAACGGGGCTGTTCGTGCAAATAACCAAGTTTTAAGTGTCGTTCGTATTGTCGAAGTTCTCCTCCTGTCGAAGTTCTGGAGAAGGTAAAGTTCAGTGGTGTTCGTGCTGTCGCATGTCCGATTTGAGTTCCATGAACTCGATGACCAAACACCGCTGAAAGCGTTTCGACTGAATTAAAATGGCCGCCGCCACGTGTTCGTATGTCGAATGGTGGCCACTTCGACTACTTCGGCTGTATCCGAAGTGCCACTTCAAAAGTGTAGAACCGTTCCCATATAATTTAAAGGGGCAGAACCAGTGCCTTAAATAAAATCCAAGCAATGACAAGGGGAAAATGAAGTCCAGGGACGTGTCTTTTGTTTTGTTGCCATAAAATATCAGAAAGGAGAACCACACCTTAATCACTATAGGGAAGGGAAAAACCACCATAGCTACTGCAATCACAGAGGGGTTTTCGGCCCAACCTTAGCAGATGGCTTTACATTTGACTCTAGAATCCTTAGATATATACAGGAGTTCATGATTGACTCAATGACTGCAAGATTTCTAGGTCCTGTGGCTGCAAAACAAGTCCAGATCATCACCTCTCCAGCACCCTGCTTGACAGTTGGTATGAGGTGTTTGTGCTGATGTGCTGTGGGTGGTTTTAGACAGACGAGGCACTGTGCATTATGGTAAAACATCTCTACTTTGGTGTCATCTGGTCAAAGGACATATCTCCAGACGTCTTATGGTTTCTTCAGATACTACTTTGCAAACCTAAGCCATGCTGCAATGTTCTTTTTAGAGTAGACACATTCTCCTGGCAACAGGGCTTTCATACTGCATGGGCAAGCTGGGCAGATGACCGGCAAGGGAGATTCTTCATCTCCCGTCGGCCCATGGAGAGCTGGGCCCGCATACTTGCTGTGTGCCTTTCTCGGGCCGGTGGGGAAATCAAAGATTATGTCCTGACATGTAAAACCATTGAATTTAAATAGAGTTTATATTCTTTTTTTCATGACAGTATATATCTATATAATTTAGATGTGTGCGGTAGGGGGAGGCACTTTTTAAAACTGGACCAGCAGTTAGATTTAATTGGCTTTCTTAGTTATTAAAACCTTGTCCAATCTCTCGCTCTCGTCCCAGTTGGAAACAAAAGTCTACAATGACGAGCTTATAGGAGAATCAGTCTAGGTTTAGAAAGCTTTACCCACTGGTGGCAATATAAAGTATGATACAGTTCAAAACTTGTCTAATGTACCATGCATGATTATATTGTAACACCTGAGCCTGCAGGATGGAAAATAGTTACTATGGAACTGAACTGTAACATGCTAAGCTAGGCAGGAAACCATCAGAATTAATCTCCCCAAACATCCAGCTTCATTAATACAGAATATAAGCAAAACATTTAATTTAACCTCTTTTTTTAGGGAAATAAATTTCATATGTACTTATTTTTGTAAGTGAAACATTATAATGCTACAGGTTGTAATACAGACAATAAGGAAACAGGAGGCTTAGAAACTAGCTGCAATACAGACAGGACACAATTATGTGGGATCAGGGGGAGAATATGAAACCTCCAGTCAGATGCTTATGTTTTCCTACCTGATGTTCAGATAGGCATGGAACACTGAGAGAGAAATCCACTCCCTTCATAATAGACTTATAGAAGAGGAAGTGGGTAAGACTGCACACTGCCAACTCAGAATGGTCAATTCAGGAAGAGTGAAGGGCTGCAGGGGAACTGCGAGTGATTGGAGACATACGGAATTCAATATCACAAAAAAACCCCAACCTCTGCTACCATTAATTTTAAAATTCAGAAAGACATATATAAACGCACTGTGAATTAGCTAGCCTTTACAAATAGACAGTCACCAGAACAACTGTAGCTTAAAGTATTTGTTCTGGGGAGTAAAGTCAGTCCTTGCAGGCTTTTTTGTTGCACACAGCATGTTCAGAGAAAAGGCAATGTTTACATTACATAGACACAGAGGAAAATGAGATACGGCTGCACATAATCTAGAACAGGAACAGAAAAAGATACATAGTGTGATACAGCAAAACACAAAGTAATGCGCTGATACAATAATACACTCACAAGATCAAAGTGAATAATGCGCCAGAACAGGTGCCTGCCCCGAGAAATTTGGGCGGCTGAACGTCTCCACTCTCCACTGGAACTCCAAGCGGACCAAAAAATGGAATGAGACTTCGATAGAGGTAGGTAAAATAAATATGCAAATTTATTGTAGAAAAAAGGCTATAAATATTAGCCGCATTCAGTAGAAATAACAGCAAAGGGAAAGTCCTACGCGTTTCGTTCCTATGCAAAGGAACTTCCTCAGGGACCAAAATACAAATAAATAAAATCAATCAATACAAAAATACATACAATGTTATCCCCCCCCATGAGTCTCTATAAATAGGGCTAAGCCTATAGTTCATTGGTGGATCCGGTGGGAGTTACCCTTAATTGCTGATCCTGTTCAGTTGCAGAGCATTCATCAAACCTGTTCAGGTGTGGAGAAGGTGTTCCGACGTTCACTCTTGGCGCCAAACGATGAAACCGGAAACCGGAAGTGACATTCCGTTTGTACTTCCGCGTTCCATTGCCCTATGCGTTCCAACTCAAAGATGAAAAGTGATTAGACATATTGCCACCTAGAGGTCGCCCAGGGTATAGCAGTCCTAATGTTAATAGGAAGTGAAGCATATTGTGACAAACGGTCTCCTAGCAACAGAGAGTGGTTACAGTCCAAATAGTTAGATTTGTAGAGCACAAAACTCCTAAATCCAATTAATGTTTTCCTAATACCCTGTTGTTACAGTTAAATACAAAGAGATCACAGTTTAACCCTTTATCAAAAAATTATCATATTCCATATATGTTATCAGTGTTATAAAATCTTTCAAGTGGCATTTAATTTTAAATTGGATCAATTCATTAGGTGGATCATCTTACAACTTAAATAGTCATATTACATGTGAGTTCCAGAATCGTAATAATAATTAGTGGTGTCATACTAATAGACAACCAGCAAGTACACATAAATTATTTGAAAAATTATCTATAGCACCACCTTAATGTAAACCATGTTATTAAATTCATTTTGAGTGTGAGTCAATATTATATGAATTTATTTATTTTCTAGTTATGTATATTCGTGTATTACGTATATTGTAAAAAAAAATGGATCATATCATCCATAATATAAAGTGCTACAAATAGTGTATCTTAATGATCTAGTGATATCCATTTATTAAATATCTTTAGTGAACCTGTTCCTTAAATTTTAATGATGTGAGTTTATCTCACAGGATACACATTTCCTAACCTTTATATAAAAAGGAAAGGAAATGAAAAAAGACAAGAAAAAGAAGAAAGAAAAGAGAAGGGAAATCCTTCCCATGAGGGCACTGCCGCGGGGTAACCAAAGAAAGAAAATTGCATTAATCGAGGAAGCTTATGAGATCTATATCATGATTTAGTCCCTTAGGATGAAGGGTCTGGAGTTTATGTATCCAAAAGGTTTCACGTTGTGATAATTTCTTAAGTCTATCTCCTCCCCTCCAGTAGGGTAATACTCTCTCAATTCCCACACACTTAAAATTGGAAAAAGAAAATTGGGGACAGGCATTACAGTGAATAGGTACAGAGTGGGTCTCAAGTTTCTTTTTTATGTTATTAAGATGTTCCATGAACCTTATTTTGAGAATCCTTTTAGTACGGCCCACATACTGCTTGCCACACGGACACTGCAGTAAATAAACGACATAGTCCGTGTGGCAACCAATATCCATCTTGATGTTAAACTTTTCTCCTGTACTATAACTGCAAAAAGAATTTGTTCTGGATACAAGGCTGGTGGTACAGGCCTTACACGTGTTGCATCCTCTAAAGGATCCTGATGTTTTAGAGGTATTTTGCTTAGTTGATTTAAGGGCATAGCTGGGAGCTAGCATATTTTTAAAATTTTTGGTTTTTTTGTAAATGACTCTGGGTAATTGTGATAGGGTGGTCTCCAACACCGGGTCCTGCAACAGAATTGGCCAATGTTTTTGTAAACATTTTTTAATTCTATTGTGGTCGGTATTAAATTGTGTTAGGAAGGCTAAAGAGAATTCTTTTACCTGAGACGTATCAGTCCGAGGTTTATCCCCCAATAATTGGTTTCTATTGACCTGTTTAGCTAACCGAATTTCTCTCTCTAGAGTGTTCTTTTTGTAACCTTTCTCTATTAATTTATTTTTGACATGTGTAGATTGAACGTTAAAATCCTGGCTATCGGAGCAGTTGCGCCTTAAGCGTGTAAATTGGCTTTTCGCAATGCCCCTGAGCCAGGGTTTGTGATGGCAGCTGAGCTGGTGAACGAACCCATTCCCGTCAGTGGGTTTGAAAAAACACTTGGTTCTAATCTCTCCTCTGTCAAGGAACAAGGTGAGATCCAAAAAATTGATCTCATCTTTATTCCAGACAGGGGACAGCACCAAGTTATAAGAGTTCGAATTAAGAAAATTAACAAATTCCTGAAATAAAGAAGAAGAACCTCGCCAAATGATAATAACGTCATCTATATACCGCCACCAGAGCACCAGGTTCTCCCTCCAGTTATGGCCAGACCACACATATAGATCCTCCCACCGTCTCATATAGGTGTTGGCATAACTGGGGGCGAACCTGGTGCCCCATATAGGTGTTGGCAGGTGCCCCAGGTTCGCCCCCAGTTATGCCAACACCTATATGAGACGGTGGGAGGATCTATATGTGTGGTCTGGCCATAACTGGAGGGAGAACCTGGTGCTCTGGTGGCGGTATATAGATGACGTTATTATCATTTGGCGAGGTTCTTCTTCTTTATTTCAGGAATTTGTTAATTTTCTTAATTCGAACTCTTATAACTTGGTGCTGTCCCCTGTCTGGAATAAAGATGAGATCAATTTTTTGGATCTCACCTTGTTCCTTGACAGAGGAGAGATTAGAACCAAGTGTTTTTTCAAACCCACTGACGGGAATGGGTTCGTTCACCAGCTCAGCTGCCATCACAAACCCTGGCTCAGGGGCATTGCGAAAAGCCAATTTACACGCTTAAGGCGCAACTGCTCCGATAGCCAGGATTTTAACGTTCAATCTACACATGTCAAAAATAAATTAATAGAGAAAGGTTACAAAAAGAACACTCTAGAGAGAGAAATTCGGTTAGCTAAACAGGTCAATAGAAACCAATTATTGGGGGATAAACCTCGGACTGATACGTCTCAGGTAAAATAATTCTCTTTAGCCTTCCTAACACAATTTAATACCGACCACAATAGAATTAAAAAATGTTTACAAAAACATTGGCCAATTCTGTTGCAGGACCCGGTGTTGGAGACCACCCTATCACAATTACCCAGAGTCATTTACAAAAAAACCAAAAATTTTAAAAATATGCTAGCTCCCAGCTATGCCCTTAAATCAACTAAGCAAAATACCTCTAAAACATCAGGATCCTTTAGAGGATGCAACACGTGTAAGGCCTGTACCACCAGCCTTGTATCCAGAACAAATTCTTTTTGCAGTTATAGTACAGGAGAAAAGTTTAACATCAAGATGGATATTGGTTGCCACACGGACTATGTCGTTTATTTACTGCAGTGTCCGTGTGGCAAGCAGTATGTGGGCCGTACTAAAAGGATTCTCAAAATAAGGTTCATGGAACATCTTAATAACATAAAAAAGAAACTTGAGACCCACTCTGTACCTATTCACTGTAATGCCTGTCCCCAATTTTCTTTTTCCAATTTTAAGTGTGTGGGAATTGAGAGAGTATTACCCTACTGGAGGGGAGGAGATAGACTTAAGAAACTATCACAACGTGAAACCTTCTGGATACATAAACTCCAGACCCTTCATCCTAAGGGACTAAATCATGATATAGATCTCATAAGCTTCCTCGATTAATGCAATTTTCTTTCTTTGGTTACCCCGCGGCAGTGCCCTCATGGGAAGGATTTCCCTTCTCTTTTCTTTCTTCTTTTTCTTGTCTTTTTTCATTTCCTCTCCTTTTTATATAAAGGTTAGGAAATTTGTATCCTGTGAGATAAACTCACATCATTAAAATTTAAGGAACAGGTTCACTAAAGATATTTAATAAATGGATATCACTAGATCATTAAGATACACTATTTGTAGCACTTTATATTATGGATGATATGATCCATTTTTTTATAATATACGTAATACACAAATATACATAACTAGAAAATAAATTCATATAATATTGATTCACACTCAAAATGAATTTAATAACATGGTTTACATTAAGGTGGTGCTATAGATACTTTTTCAAATAATTTATGTGTACTTGCTGGTTGTCTATTAGTATGACACCACTCATTATTATTACGATTCTGGAACTCACATGTAATATGACTATTTAAGTTGTAAGATGATCCACCTAATGAATTGATCCAATTTAAAATTAAATGCCACTTGAAAGATTTTATAACACTGATAACATATATGGAATATGATAATTTTTTGATAAAGGGTTAAACTGTGATCTCTTTGTATTTAACTGTAACAACAGGGTATTAGGAAAACATTAATTGGATTTAGGAGTTTTGTGCTCTACAAATCTAACTATTTGGACTGTAACCACTCTCTGTTGCTAGGAGATCGTTTGTCACAATATGCTTCACTTTCTATTAACATTAGGACTGCTATACCCTGGGCGACCTCTAGGTGGCAATATGTCTAATCACTTTTCATCTCTGAGTTGGAACGCATAGGGCAATGGAACACAGAAGTACAAACGGAATGTCACTTCCGGTTTCCGGTGTCATCGTTTGGCGCCAAGAGTGAACGTCAGAACACCTTCTCCACACCTGAGCAGGTTTGATGAATGCTCTGCAACTGAACAGGATCAGCAATTAAGGGTAACTCCCACCGGATCCACCAATGAACTATAGGCTTAGCCCTATTTATAGAGACTCATGGGGGGGGGGGATAACATTGTATGCATTTTTGTATTGATTGATTTTATATAAATTTGCATATTTATTTTACCTACCTCTATCGAAGTCTCATTCCATTTTTTGGTCTGCTTGGAGTTCCAGTGGAGAGTGGAGACGTTCAGCCGCCCAAATTTATCGGGGCAGGCACCTGTTCTGGCGCATTATTCACTTTGATCTTGTGAGTGTATTATTGTATCAGCGCATTACTTTGTGTTTTGCTGTATCACACTATGTATCTTTTTCTGTTCCTGTTCTAGATTATGTACAGCCGTATCTCATTTTCCTCTGTGTCTATGTATATGTTGTAAAAGGTCGGGAACTGGGCCACGACCTTGAGAGGCTGTTTTGACTTTATCAGATAAGTATATCTAGATACCATTGTTACTTATTTTGAGGTATCACATATATATATATATACTGTTTGTACTTTTGAATGTTTACATTACAGCCCAGGATCACCAGATCACTCCAGTGGCCACTCCTCAATTTGACGATCTCAGCCAATCCAATGCTTTCATATGGGATATTGTGATTGTCTGATATCATCACTTCTGTGATTCTGACTATAGGGTCAGGAACACGTTTGTTAAGTGTTCCTTTAAACCAGTGACTTCCTCTTAGCAGTGAATATCCGAAGGCTGCTACTGATCCAGACCCACTCACTGCCTGGACCTTTCTCTGAAACACCATGAAGGGCTGATGCTCTGGATGTTGAATGGCACCAGGTAAGTTCTCTGAAATGGTGTCATTATCTGCGTGTGAATATCGACATCACTAGCTCACCATTCAGGGATTCCTTTTACCCATTCCCATTGCAGGTGGTGCTGCAGGTATTATGTGTAATTATGGCTTCTTTCTTATTAGGCAGAGTAGGCAACTGTCCTGTAGGGGGTGCCTATTTACAGCACTGGCAATGTGGTTTTTGGTTTTTGTAACATTTTCTCTAAATACAGTTGTTTCCTAGTGTTCAGACTTATATTACCTTGCTGACTATAGAAATGGGAAATTAATGCAGGATTTATTTTTCATCAGGTTCACACAATGGCTTTTTTTTTTTTATTGCTTTTTCATGTAATTTATCACGCGTTTACCAAAATAACACAAAGGATTACACACCTGGGGGAAAAAAAATAAGTAAAAACAGGCATGATTACAATGATTGCTGCTACATTCAGAGCAGTCACCTTTTTTTTTTTAATATTTTTTTATTTTTATTGTTGATGAAAGTGTACTTTAAATCTTAAACCTAAAAAATAAAAAGGTGGGAGAAAATAAGGGTCACGTGCAAACATTTATATTATATCACACATAAACCCAAAGGCTGCCGCCCACTATATCAAAATAAAAGGAAACCTTACAGAGCAGGAAAACAAAATGTCTCATAATACATTTAACACATTTAAAAGGAAATCAACAAACATGTTATATGGTGAATTATAGCTGTTTGGGACAAATACCTGTTTTTTATGAGAATGAAATTCCACACCACTTCCTGAATCTACAATAATCCAGGTGAATATTCCTCACCTCTATTCATGAATTACACTTTAAAACCAAATTAACTTGAAGTTGATAATTTAAAAGCTGTCTGAAAGGCAGTACACAGCGTGGTCCTGAACGCTCTATGTACAGTATATCACATACATTGACTAATATGGAATGATCTTTCACACAATTTCCATTTAGAATTATTGGTTCAAATCTACACTTTCAGAAAAGACATATGAAAACATATCGCTGTTTGATACCTCTGGTTGTGAAGCACGTGCCTAATATGAAAAAAAGAAAAAGAAGCTATTTTCTCTGAAATTCTGCTAGAAGTAAATTCCTTTTACTTTGTTGGGGTTTAAGCAGTTGGGCTACAAAGTAATTATCTATAAGATGCACATACGAGAGCCTCAGCACTGGTGAAGTTAAACATGCAGTAACCATTCACACGAAGCATTACAATACATGTTTAGCAGAATAGTAATACAATGGCACATATTAAAATGGACTGTGAGGATGAAAATGAATTAACATATCCCATTACCGAGTAACACACATTCACGTTATCAAGGGATCTTACTGGTGGGCCTTGATTACACAAATTGTTGTATTACTAGTTTAATTGCTGCACTAAACGTTCTCATCATCAATAATATTATGGTTTACTTTGGTCGAATAATACATATTTACACACATACAACTATACAGATTCTTCCCTTAACAAAACAAATACAAAAAGGCTATTTGCTTCAGCCTATATCTTTCTACAAATACTATATGAAAATAATAAAATTCTATACCAAAGCTACCCAGCCATTAACACTTTGAAAGTGTTTAGAAATTCTCCTTTCTGCATTGTGCACTTTAATAAGGACTGCCGTGAGTCACTCTGATTTCCATACACCCTCTTTAATATAATATCAGTGGAAGTGGAAATGAAGCAGAGCTCAGGTGTTTCTCTGTCGCCGTATGGCTTCTAATGCCTCTTCGCGTTCTTTCAGAAGTTCCTTCAGCCTCCAGATTTTCTCATCTCTTATAGTGTCATCCAGATCTGCAGCAGAAATACACAGTCTGCCGCTGGTTGAAGACGCCGCTTTAGATGGAGTTGAGTAAGCCTGGCGATTGATTGTAGGTGTGGAACTTGTCATTCCTGAAATACTGCTACTCAGTGGGGAGAAAGGGAGCATGGGTTCTAATGGGTAAAATGGAGACATGGAAGATGTACTTTCTTCAGCAGTAGAATTTTCTTGCAACACTTGTGTTTTTCCAAGAAAAAATAAATCACTTCCAGCGTCAGAGTCCTCCACTAAATCAAGGCTATCCAAGGCAATTCTTTTGGCATTTATCGGAGTGTCTGGTGATGATTTTCTTTTGTTGTGAAGCATTTCAGCCTGATCCTGTAAACAAAAATTAAACAAATAAGTTACACAAATATTGCATGCCCAAAGCTTACTATGCACCCTTTGTAAATCTGCTCTCTGGGTGTGTGCATTTTGAAGGAAGGCTAAAGGTGGATGACACTAGCTAAAGTAATGAAAGACCAATATTTAGAAATCAACTTAATTATTCATGTAAGAAAATAAAGGACAATTGTCATTTTTGTAAATGATGAAAAGTATGTATTATACCTGTTGTGTGTTTTGTAATGGAAACATATAAAGAAATATTTATTTTCATTGCATCTCCTGCCTTACCCATGAGCTGCTACCTTAAAGTCCACTATGGTTGGAAACAGCTCCCAATGAGCATGTTGAATTGCTGAAGCCATAGTATAGGCTGCACATAGGGTCAGTATTTGTTAACACGAACATTCAGGTGACAGAGAGCTAGTGCTCTAGTTGTGTAAGAGGACACAAAGATGGCTGTTCCAATGCAGCAGAGGTAAGCAAAGAGTTGCATTGAAAATGGAGGTATTTACAGGTCAACTATGCACTACAAAACAATAGAAGTTATATAATAGGTCCTTTTTAAATATTCAGCTAGTAGGTCCAGCTGCAGCATATTTGAAGCTTATTAACATTAATATAGTACCATCGATTTAGAAAATGTAGCACTAAAACAACATTACAAATGACAAATTGATTTTTACGTAGCCTAATCAGTCTGATAGAAGTGAGGGAAAGCTAATCCCTGCACAGGGAAATAATAGATAAACTGTGCAATGTGTTAAGGTGGTGTAGGAACAGTCAGCTGATAAATACCAAACACGGGAGACTAATGGGACTTTGCTTGGCATTTCAGAGCAGTCTCACATGCTCCTAGCGATTGCTCTCCATACCCGTTTGCTTTTAATAATAACAAATCCAATCATTAAGGACACAACACCAGGGCTCTGCAATGCCCAGGCACCAGGCCACCATAGTGACTATGAAATTTGTCCTGGCACCTGGGAATTGTGGGCCAGTTTCCTCCAAGGCTGCCGGCTGCGTGCATTGTTTGCAGACAGTGAGAGTGCTGTGATCTTCTTGCTCTGCTTCCTCGCATGCCCCTTACCAAAAGGCCCATCACCCATGCCCCATCACCCAAAGGAAAGCCCATCCTCTCCAGTTCTCCCAAAGGTAGGGAGGCTGGGTTGAACAAAACTGAATTAAAGCAAGTGATAATTTGTGAGTGTGTGTGCCTCTCTCAGTGTGTGTATGTCTGTCAGCAGTGGTGCCCTAGGCATGACAAAACTTGGTCTAGAAACAAGAAAGTTAATGTAAACAAAAAGCCGGGGCCTGACGGTATTCACCCATGAGTACTTAAAGAACCACTATAGTGCCAACTCGTTTTCCTGGTACTATAGGGTTATTAGGTTCCCCCCACCCTGATTGAGCTGAAGTGGTCTGGGTGCCTATCGTGGTCCTTTAAGGGGCTAAGTGTGAAAATAAGTGAACCTCTGTATTTAATTTTTCAAGATTCTTTTCATTTAGAAATTGTACCGGAGGATTGGAGGAAGGCAGATGGTTCCTATATTCAAAAAGGGTGAAAATCTTTGGAAATTATAGATCTGTGAGCTTAACTTCGGTGGATGGGAAAGTATTTAAAGTGTTATTAAGGGATAATATTTAGGAATTCATTGGGAGAAGCAATGTTATTAGTAATAATCAGGATGGTTTTATGAAACATAGGTCATGTCAAACTAAGCTAATTGCATTCTACAAAAAAGTAGAAGTATAGATCAGGGTGTTGTAGTGGATGTGATCTGCTTGGATTTTGCCAAGGCATTTGATATGGTTCCTCACAATAGGTTAATGTTCAAACTCAAAGAAATTGGTCTAGATGAATATTCTTGTTCTTGTGTAGAACATTGGCTTAAAGATAGAGTACAACGAGTTGTCATTAATGGAAAATTTTCAAGAGGGACAAAACTGGTAAGTGGTGTCCTTCAGGGCTTTGTTTTAGAACCACTTTTATTTAACATATTTATAAATGATCTTGAAATAGACATTAAAAGTCATGTTTCAGTGTATGCAGATGACACAGAGCTCTGTAAAGTAGTACAATGCAGAGATTTAGATAGATTGGGGGACTGGGCAATAAAATGGCAGATGAAATTTAATGTAGAAAAATGCAAATGTATGCACTTCAGAGGAAAGAATGCACAATCTACTTACACCCCAAATGGTAGTGAATTAGGGATAACACATGAGAAGGATTTGGGAATTGTTATAGACAACAAACTAGGCAACAATATGCAATGTCAATGAGAAGTGGCTAAGATGAGTAAAGTAATGTAATGTATAAATAGGGGCATTAAATCACGTGATGAAAATATAATTTTGCCTCTTTATAAATTACTGGTAACAAAAAAAATTGATAAAAGAAATTTAGCATTTTAGTTATAAAGAGAGGTTAACAAACTAAATCTATTTAGTTGAAAAATAACGCCTCAAAAGGGAAATGAAAGCATTATACAAATATATTCGGGGCCAATACAAACCATTTTTTGGAAATCTATTCATAAACAGGGCTATACAAGGTCATGCATTTAGACTGGAAGAAATTAGATTTTTGTCTAAGGTAAAGGAAAGGTTATTTTTTTTTTTTAAACAAGAACAATAAAGATTTTGAATTCTCTGCCTGAAGAGGTGGTTTTATCAGAGTCTATAAAAAGGTTTAAACAGCAATTGGATAAATACTTGTAAAAACAATATACAGGGATATAATTTTTCATTAGTGGGGTAATAGCTGCTTGATCCAAGGATATATCGGACTGACATTCTGGGGCACAATTGGAAGCGCTTCAGCCTGTTTTTTTTTGCCTTCTTTTGGATCAACAGCAAAAACAAATGTGAGGAAGGCTGAACTTGATGGATGCATGTCTCTTTTCAGCCATGTAACTATGTAATATGTGTGGGGTAAGGTAATCGTGAATGTCTAGGAAAGTTGATCTATTAAGTAAACTAGAAAGTTAAGTAGAGACGTTTAAACCATTACAAATGATTAATGTATGAAGAACTTTTGTTACAAGGTGAAGAAGGGAGAGAAAAAAAAAGCACAATCTCATTTTAAATCTCTAAGCTTAGGCTGAAATTTAGGACTCTAAAAAAATGAGACCGCGCAGAATGGGTAGAGGCAGGGCTCATGAGAGTGCACATGAAAAGGTCATGTATATTGTAGGCCTCTTGTAAAAAGAGCATGTGTTCAAAGAGACATTCTGAGGTTATGCTGATTTTTAAGTGTGCTGTAAACTCGAATGAGGAAGATTGAGATAAACCATGGGCCAGAGACCAGAGAAAAATCACAGCAGTTAGATGCTGGAATAGAGAAAATTACAAGTTAGAGATTGAGGTGACTCGTTTGGATTGAAGTGGGGAAGAGGAAGTAAATGTGACAGTGAGTATAATGGCGAACTGACACAACAGTTCAAAATTTGTAAAAAATAAATAAATGAAATAACATGGATCTGACATGCCGTGGCAAGTCTGAAAGAGAATGTACTCAACTAGAATTTCTGCTGATCAATTGAATATAAAGATATCCACTATAAATGTAACAGTCTTTTAAATATAAAACCTACCTCACAAAAATGACAAATTATTATTGGCCAGATACTATAAAATATGCATCTGCCCCTCGTTTAAAATGGAAAACACAATAGCGTCCACTGGAGTGACTGCTCATAAATTAAGAGTTATGTTCTGTGAAGTCGTACTAGATGATTACACAGTTACAGGCATCAATTTCTAGATCTATTAAAATGCCAGTTAAAGAATCACTGACAAGAATCTAATTACAGCCTCAAATTACAGTATATCGGCAAAACCCTGTTTCAGCCAAAATGTTTATTGAATTTTGGCCAGAATTGATTCCAAACCCGATAAATGGGTTGGTTGCTCAAACAAAATAATCTGATAAATGTGCTTAGAACCGTATTAGTCATTAAAAAAAAAAAAAAAATGACCCCCATATTAGTACAATGGAGTTTTTAAACTTGAGGTTTTGTATGTCCACTAAACAATGAGCAGCCACTCACTGTCATAATACTAGTGACTGCGCTATTGCTGCCCAGTCACAAACAACATACAGCGGGGGGTCCTGTCAGTATAGGATGGGAGCTTCACATTAAAGAACAGGCTCTGGGTGAGGAGTCCAATTGAAATAAAGGGGGAACCTATTGTACCCCCGTGTTCCCACCCTGTGAACATTGGGTGGTGGCTCTATTTGAAATAAAGGAAGAACCTATTATCACCCCACCCAAAGATGATAGGTGGGGGCTCTAATAAGAATATACATGGGGATGTACCTAATTTCCCCCCACCCAGAGGTGGCGGTTGTAGGCAATAATTAAATATATGATGGGGGTGGACATGCCATCGGTAAAGTTCCCACACAAGTCTAGACATAAGTGAGACTCATCTATCAGAGCACTCTCACTGGCATTGTACAGTATGCCGATGGAAATCCCTATAAGGCTGTTCACCCCCATGCAAGCTCAGTCCACGCGGAGCAATTGGCTCATGTGGATTTTTTACATTTTTTTTGTCATGTGTTTTCTTGTACAATCCCTCCATTTCTTATTTAATTAAAAGTCCCCCACCCCCGAATGCCTTTGGGTATTATTACAATTAAAATACACCCCACCCACTGTTAATTTCTATTAAAGAGCCATTGATGGACAGCTTTTTGCAGTCAAAATTTTTGAGGCCATTTAGCAAGGATTTTGTCCACGGTAAATGGAATTGAAGCAACTAACCAGACAGTTTATATGTTAAACATGGTTATGAGACTCAATATTGGAAACAATGTTTATCGGCTTCCAATAAGCCTTCACCGCTGGGATTTAAATCAATCTGAACATATAAAAGGCTTATTAGGAGCAGATAAAATGCATCAAATGTGTTTCTGCTGATTTGCACAAAATGCCAACCTCTGAATTTGTGCTCGTCGTGCCATTGTTATCGGTCATGAAATTATTGCTTTTAGTGTAATTGTTTTTCCAACTTTGCTTTGAAAGGACTGAGCCTTGAGATGACTTTTTGGGCCGCAGTAGAGGTAGCCTTTTTAAGAAGACCTTTTCCTTTTTGATTAAACCAAATTTCAGCCTCAAACTCTGATCGGTGACTCTGTTCAATTGAAGTGAGTGGTTATTCGTCACAGGTGGGAAGACATTGGTCTGCATCTGAAACAAAGATTGGCCAAACAGATTACAAATAGAGAACAGGCAGATTGTGTACACACACACTTTGCAGAGTATGCAATGAATACATAGATAAGTTCAAAACGTTTTCTGTATCTCCCCAATAAACAGGTCTAACACAATCTGCAGTGCTTCTGAGAAAGTGTGAGTCATATCATCAAGTTAGATTTTTATGTAGAGATAAAATCATATCAATGAAATTTTAATCCTAATACCAAATTTACATGTAGAACTTGCCCACCCCCCAAAAATGAACAGTGTTGATAGAAGTGAGATACAGTGCACTTAACAGTACAATATTATTTATAAACTACTTTATATAAAACAAGCAAAGCAAAAGTGTATGTGGTGCAAAGCACATGACACAGAGCAAAAGATAGCATGTTTGTTGCAAACTGTGCTACACTAATCAAAACATGTAAACCCTTTCCTAAATCAGTAATATCGGGAAACTGATCCAAGTACTGCAGATAACAAATGTGTTCCCTCTTTTATATTTCTTTAACCTCTTTGTAATAAATTATTTTGGAGACTTCAGCCCCTAATGTCAGTGATGCACATTATGGACTGCAACTCACAGAGCTCTTACTAGGACATGAGATAGAGGGGTAGACTTCTTCCATGTAATCAGCACTGGAGCACTGGATGAATCTACAGAGGTATAGCGATGTTTGGAGTGCTCTCTGATAAAGTATCTCTCTTTAATTGTATCTTGGTTCTATAATCTAGTCTTTACATTTGCATTGGGACTTCACATATAAAAAGTCTGTAAATTATATATTTGCTTCTTTGTTGTGGGATTTTGGATATGGTAACAGATGCTTACTTTCTGATATATCTTTTTCCTTCAGAGTAAAACGCAAAAGCATTTTCTCATAATGCCATAATTGTTTTATTTGCAAGTTATGAAGATTTCTAGGTTACTTTCCACTTAACAGACTGGATTACAGGTCTGATGGATAGTTATGTGGCTGAAAAAGGGCAGCTTCTTATATGCAGAAACTGCACACTTCCTTTAAATCATCAAGAACAACCTCTACCCACTAGCTTATAGGCAAGTTAATTGTACAAACTGCATGGAGTGACAGAGCAATCCATGACCACGCTTCAATAAAGCTTCAGCTAAATTCCCGGAGCATTAAAGCGGCACAGTGATGCCGAATCCAGTTTTTTTTTTTTTTTTTTTAAACCCGCCTCCACTACGTCCAATTGACCCCCTAGTTACCCCCAAATGCCCCTAAGCCCCCCACATTACATATTTTTTATTCTTTATCTTCTGCCCCGATCTTTATTCAGGGCGCCGCCATCTTTGTGTGGGTAGATGAAGTCCCTGTGGGACACGTCATCTGCCCACACTAGATAGACTGTGAGATTCCCGCACATGGCCAGTGAAACACCTGGACATGCGAACGGGAATTTCACCTATTCATTCATTCATCAGAATTCATTCATACTGCGAGTAGGGTCATGTCCACTAAACAGTGAGCAGCCTGTGGCTGCTCACTGTAAAAAAAAAATGGTAATAAGGGGGGGTGGGGCGGGGAACCTACTGTCCTCCCCCCACCCCTGGGCAGCGGGTGGGGGCCATAATGGTAATGAGGGAGGGGGGACCTACTGTCCTCCCCCCCGGCCCCCATCGCTGGGCGGCGGGTGGGGGCACTAAGTCAATCCCCCCACCGCATCAAGGTGACTAGGGGTCCCCAAGCCCCTAGTCACCCACCCCCCACCCAAATAAAAATGCCCCTACCTACCCCCCTCACCCTAAAAAATAGTGAAGGGGGAATAAAATTGCTAACCTGTAAAGTAAAATTAAACTTACCATTCGACGTCTTCTTTTTTCTAAAATCTTAATTTTTCAGCCCCCAAAAAGGCCAAATAAAAAGCCATCATACCCGTCGACCTAAAAATAAAATAAAAAACCCGAGCGCAAAAAAAATAAACCATCTTCACCCATGGAGGGCTCCACGCAGACTGAGCTCCGCAGGGCGGGGGAAGGCTTATAGAGCCTTGCCCCGCCCTGCAATTAGGCTAAGAACACTCTGATTGGTGGGTTTAAGCCAATCAGAGTGCTCTGTGTCATTTTACAAGCGTGGGAAAGTTCTTTGGAATTTTCCCACGCTTGTAAAATGACAGAGCACTGTGATTGGATGGCTTGAAATCCATCCAATCACAGTGCTCTGTGTCATTTTACACAGCGTGAGAAAATTCCAAAGAACTTTCCCACGCTGTGTAAAATGACACAGAGCACTGTCACAGAGCACTGTGATTGGATGGATTTTACACAGCGTGGGAAAATTCCAAAGAACTTTCCCATGCTGTGTAAAATGACACAGAGCACGGTGATTGGATGGATTTCAAGCCACCAGAGTGCTCTGTGTCATTTTACACAGCATGGGAAAGTTCTTTTGAATTTTCCCACGCTGTGTAAAATGACACAGAGCACTCTGATTGGCTTAAACCAACCAATCAGAGTGTTCTAAGCCTAATTGCAGGGCGGGGCAAAGCTTTATAACCCGCCCTGCGGAGCTCAGTACGCGTCGTGCCCTCGAAGGGCGAACAAGGATAAAAAAAAAATTGCGCTCTTTTTTTTTTTTAAAGTGCGACGGGTATGATGGATTTTTATTTGGCCTTTTTGGGGGCTGAAGAAAGAAGATTTTAGAAAAAAGAAGACGTCAAATGGTAAGTAAAATTTTTTTTTACAGGTTAGTTATTTTATTCCCCCCTCACTATTTTTAGGGTGAGGGGGGTAGGTAGGGGATAGTTTGTTTTGGGTGGGGGGGTGACTAGGGGCCCCAAGTCACCTTGATTGGGGGGGGTGTTTCATTTAGGGCCCCCACCCACCGCTCAGGGGTGGGGGCCAGGGGGGGGAGGACAGTAGGTCCCCCCTTATTGTTTTATTAGTGCCCCCACCCACCGCTCAGGGGTGGGGGCCATGGGGGAGGACAGTAGGTCCCCCCCCTTATTGTTTTATTAGGGCGTGGGGGCCAGGGGGGAGGACAGTAGGTCCCCCCTTTATTGTTTTATTAGGGCCCCTACTCACCGCGCAGGGGTGGGGGCCAGGGGGGGAGGACAGTAGGTCCCCCCATCTTTATTTAGAGCCCCCACCCACCGCGAGGGGTGGGGGCAGGACACCAGCCGCGCGGGGGGGGGGGAGGGGGTACTAGGTTTTTTGTGTTTTACAGTGAGCAGCTATAGGCTGCTCACTGCTTACTACACATGCCCCTACTCGCGATATAGCGAGTAGGGGCATATTATTTACTAATACCAAGTAATTTTTACTTGGTATTAGTAAATGTGGCTGAAAGACCAATTTAGGTCTTTCAGCCTTTTAGTAGATAGCTCCCTGATACCGTGGGAATTAGGGAGTTATCTACTAAGCGGCTGCAAGATGCAGCCGCGGCAATGAATAGGATCGGAGTTTCATTCATTAGAATGAAATTCCGATACGAACAAAGTACCGAATTGCATCCTAACACGAATGGAGAAACTCTTCTCATTCGGTTAGGATGCAATTCGGCAGTTTTGCCGGCGTTCTGTCTAAGTGACAGGACGTTCGGCAATACTGACAGGAAGCATTGTGGGAACAGGGAGGAAAGGTAAGGATCATGGGAAAATTGCTCTGACCAGCGGAAATGAAGCACAGTTTGCTCCTCCGCTGGTCAGAGCTGGTCAAGCGGAGGAATCCTCCATAAGGCAAAGAGTCCCTACTTTGTCTTATGATTTTAAAGAAAACTAAAGAAGACAGGAAGAAAAGAATAACAGATCCTGAGAGAGGGGGAGAAGAGGAAGAGATTGAGGAAAGGTAAGTTCGGCATGACAGTGCCGCTTTAAACTCTTATCCGATCCCTTCTTCTTGAGTTAGCATATACTTACTATTTGAGTAAAACCCGCCATTTACCACAAGTATTCCTCCAGCTTTTCTTTTTTTTTTCTGTTTAGTTAGTTGAAAAGTGGAAACATATTTAATTCACAAACTTTATACTACTAAGAAGCATTTACCTTCTGACTTTGAATATTTACTGCTGGTTGCGATGCTATTTTTGAGGTTGTTTTTACATTGACAGTATCCTCTACTTTTGGTGGACAAGCCTTGCTATCCTTTGAGATGGTAAAGGATGTTTGGGCCAGCAAGGTATCCTCCAAACGAGAGACACCCAGCAAAGTCCTTGGCTTTAGTTCCTGTTTAATGGTATGCTGGAGATCAGTCATCTGTGTTTTCACATCCAGCGGCATTGAGGTATCGGAACAGGGGGACACTGTTGAACTACTGTCTTGTTTGGACACTTTATTTTTTGAAAGGACAACTTCAACGACTTTATTAGATATATCTTTCATAGAATCTGAAGATTTGTCAGGTGAGTTGGCTTGAGGGAGTTGTGCATTGAAAACATCAGATCCCCGTTTAGCCAGGAGATAAATTTTATTATTGTACATAACCAGAGCATTGTCTTTAATGTGGATGACATTGGAGTTCGAGGCCACAGGATTGTTGTGTGTTGGTAATATATTGGCAATACTGGTCTCTTCACTATGTTTTCCAGATAAAATCTTTAATATTTTAGAGGCAGTGTCATTGGAAGACTTGACTGGAACGAGACAAGAAGCAGAATTGTTATTTTCTTGCACAATCCACTTCATTGGTGCCTTGGGAGACCCCGTACCCCCAGATTGCTGATTGCCACCAACATTTTGCATGTTTGTTGAAGCAATGGCCACAGGAGAGATACCAGACTGCCCTTGTTTGGGGTAAATGGGAGACAACGGTTTGGTAACTAGTGTTCTTACAGTATTCACTGGAGAAACATAAATAACTGAAGGATTCTTTGAAGCATCATTGCAGCTGGCAGCCGCAAGTATCTTCTGCTGGATTGCAGAGGGCAACAGCGATGCTGGAACAGATTTAACTTCGGCATTAGCAGGTATCTGGAGATGATGTCCTGAAGGCAACTTTGGTGAATATTGCATAGCAGATGGTGGAGATTTGGGATTCATCATCACAAAGGTCTGATTTCCAAGCTGAGGCCCAGGCACAGTGCTCACATGGGATTTCTCAAGGATTATAGTAGTATTCTGAAGGTTAGTGGCTTTATTGTCCACTTGGACAGTTTCCAGAGGCACCTGAAGATTTCCTGTAGTTGTGATAATGTAATTTCCAAAGCCAGGCTGCTGTACCACGGGTAATCTTACAGGTGAAGGTAGAGTGATATTCTGCACCGGGGTGGCCACTGTAAATCCAGCTGGCAGGTTACCTTTCACAGGGGACCCATTTTGTATGACAGCAGGCTGAACTAATGGGAAGAAGTTACCCGATGAATTAGATACTGGTATTAATTTCAGCACATTCTTTCTTTCTGATCCTGTAGTTTGAACAACTTGGTAAACACACCCTGTAAGACTTAAAAAAAAAATATATATATATAAATTATTAATATATAGTATAATAATCCTAAAGTTTATTACTAGCAAACTAGCTGCAGTAGCATAAGAGACTGATGGCATGCATGTAAATCGTTTGGATCAGAATTAAATATTGCGTCACATTGTACAATAGGTTTTTAGTTGTATGGTGTGACATTGTGCTATTTGAGATTGGACCACATGGTCTATTGAAGACTAAAAAGTACTAATCTGAAGGGCTTGCTGCCATAGTTTTCATTAAATACCATTTAAATGCCTGTGTATTGTGAGGGTCTGGCTGCATAGCATGCGATTTGGAATACCGTATATACTCGAGTATAAGCCGACCCGAATATAAGCCGAGGCCCCTAATTTTATCCAAAAAAACTGGGAAAACTTATTGACTCGAGTATAAGACTAGGGTGGGAAATGCAGCAGCTACTGGTAAATTTCTAAATAAAATTAGATCCTAAAAAAAATATATTAATTGAATATTTATTTACAGTGTGTGTATAATGAATGCAGTGTGTGCGTATGTGTGTGTGTATGAGTGCAGCGTGTGTGTATGAGTGCAGCGTGTGTATGAGTGCAGTGTGTGTGTGTGCATGAATGCAGTGTGTGTGTGTATGAATGCAGTGTGTGAATGCAGTGTGTGCAGGGCCGGTGCAAGGATATTTCCTGACTTCCCCTCCTCCTCCCTCAGTGGTCCTTACCTCCCCACCCCCGTGTTCCTTCACCCCCCCCAGTGGTCCTGACTCACCCCTCCCCTAGTGGTCCTTACCCTCCCCTCCCCTAGTGGTCCTTACCCTCCCCTAGTGGTCCTTACTTCCCCCTCCCCTCCCATAGTGGTCCTTATCCCACCCCCTCCCTCTCATAGTGGTCCTTATCCCCCTTCTCCCTCCCATAGTGTTCCTTATCCCCCCCATCCCTCCCATAGTGGTCCATATACCCCCCCCCCCCTCCCTCCCATAGTGGTCCTTATACCCCCCTCCCTCCCATAGTGGTCCTTATCCCACCCCCTCCCACAGTGGTCCTTATACCCCCCTCCCTCCCATAGTGGTCCTTATACCCCCCTCCCTCCAATAGTGGTCCTTATCCCCCCCCCCCTCCCTCCCATAGTGGTCCTTATCCCCCTTTTTTTGTTATTAATTTTTTTTTTTTATTATTATTATTTTTTATTTTATTTATATTTTTTTTTTTTCGTCCCCCCTCCCTGCTCGATATATGGCAGGGAGGGGGGCTCCTTCCCTGGTGGTCCAGTGGCAGTTCAGTGGGGGGGGAGAGGGGGGCTGGCAGAGCTGTAACTTACCTGTTCTGCAGCTCCTGTCAGCTCTCTCCTCCTCTGCGCCGTCCGTGCAGCTCCTTCTATCAGCTCACACTGTAAGTCTCGCGAGAGCCGCGGCTCTCGCGAGACTTACACTGGGAGCTGACCGAGGTGCTGAACGGACGGCGCAGAGGAGGAGAGAGCTGACAGGAGCTGCAGAACAGGTAAGTTACAGCTCTGCCAGCCCCCTTCTCCCCCGGTCTGTATTATGGCAATGCAAATTGCCATAATACAGACCTTGACTCGAGTATAAGCCGAGTTGGGGTTTTTCAGCCCAAAAAATGGGCTGAAAAACTCGGCTTATACTCGAGTATATACGGTATTTATTTCCATTATACAAGCTGCCAGTAGCACAACAATCAGTGACAGGCATATCCAGGGAAGCGATAGTATGCACGCAGCCTAATAACACAACATTTAACATATTACCATCCAATATTTTATCTTTCAAATCCAAAACATGTCATATTGATCTATCTTCCATTGTTGAGCCAAATTGTAATGCTTCCGAATTTGGCCCATTTGGAGGGTGGTCCAAATTCCGTAAATTCTAAGTGCCACGTTGACTGAACATCTCAAGCAATGGAAGAGCATGTTCACTTTAATCATGGTTTGGAGTTCAAGCCCAAAAAATGAGATGATTGTTGGTTAGGGGACAGCAATTAAATGTTGATTTTATTCATAGATCAAATGAGACGTGATCAAGACAGCATAAAAAAATATATATAAATCTATATTTATCTATAATACACAATCTAGCACACTCACAGCAATTTCAAGTCTCACAGAATGTAATAAAAACATCTCACCTAGGATAAAATAATGGGGGTTTAGTTACAGTATATGGTCATACATTGCATAAGCCTGCCACAATGTCAATGTACCCCATTCTTGGCAGGTCCTACTCTAACAACCTATTGTACGCTCTTAGATTAATCCACTTACTTGGCAAATGCTTCCTCCAGGGACTCTCTGCAGGTCAAGGTTAAAAAGGGCCCTTGAATTAAATGTTACATTCTTCTAATACTCTGTCTGACAGGTCTATTGGAGATTGGTTTGATTTCTCTTGTGGGATTACTTTGGTTTAATTGGGTGGGAATTGTTTGCACATGTTTTGCACCATGGATATTTATAGCGTTTTTTCCCCTTGTAACAGTTATACTGATGAATGTCTGTAGAGACTGAAACTTTGATGTAACATAACTGTACGGTGAATAAAAGTAAAAGGTGGTTGAAAGTCCAGTGAGTGCTTTATATATATATATATATATATATATATATATATATATGGAACATGGGGGGTGGTTGCACTCACCTGAACATGCTTAAATGGGGTGCTGCTGGGGGCCATATTATACAATAAACAATACACAAGATCCAGCGCACTCTCCTATCTACTAAACAGCAACTTCAACGTTGACAGATTCTATTAGTTTTTAAAAGGTTTTATTTAAAAACACCCTATCTAGGCAAAAAATAATGGGGATTTAGTTACATTATATGATCATACATTGCATAAGCCTGCCACAACTTAATCCCCATTATTTTTTGCCTAGATAGGGTGTTTTTAAATAAAACCTTTTAAAAACTAATAGAATCTGTCAACGTTGAAGTTGCTGTTTAGTAGATAGGAGAGTGCGCTGGATCTTGTGTATTGTATATATATATATATATATATATATATGAAATAGAGAAATGTCGGCACTCCTGGATTTAAGAACAATAGTATTTATTGTCACGCATGTCAACGTTTCAGTTCTTAGCTTGGAACTTTCATCAGGACACAAAGAATGATCATACAAATGTTTTGTTGAAGTCTTGGTGCAGGAAAGAAGGTTTTGGGTTTTTCGAGCACTGGGCAGATTTTGTGCATGGGTACAACCTGTATAGTAGTGATGGATTGCACCTAAACAGAAGAGGGTCTGCTGTGCTGGGGATAGGATGGCTAGAAGGTTGAAGGAAATTTTAAACTAGTAGGGGGGGGGGGGGGGGGGGGGGGGGGAAGGGAAATGGAGATAGGTTAAAAAGAAGATGGGCTTTAGCTCGGTATAAGGGGGGAGGAGGGGGAAAGCTCAGAACAGAGGCGGTATGGAATATTGATAAAAATTCACAAGAAGTACAAATGACTCATAATATTAAATGTATGCTTACTAATGCAAGAAGCCTATATAACAAAATTGGGGAACTAGAGGCAATAGCATACACTAAACAATTTAATATAATAGGCATAACAGAAACATGATGGGATGAGACACATGACTGGGCAGTTAACTTAAATGGGTACACGTTATTTAGGAAGGATAGCAAAACAAGAAGGGTGGTGGGGTATGTTTGTATGTCAACCATGAGTTAAAGTCAAATCTTAGGCATGTGGAGTGTGACGAGGAAAATGTGGAAGCTTTATGGGTAGATATCTGCTTGGAGCAAACGAAGGGAAATCAATTATTGGTTGGGATATGTTATAAACTACCGTACCTAATGTAAATATTAATTAGGAAGAACAGCAGCTGTTAGAGCAAATTGGGAAAGCTGCAAATCTGGGTAACACGTTTATTAATTAATTATTGGAGATTTTAATTACCCGGACATAAATTGGGATAGAGTGACTAGTACTTCAGCAAGGGGAATCAGGTTTTTGAATGTGTTTATGTCACAACTGGTACAAGCACCAACTAGAAAGGACGCTTGTCTGGATCTCGTTATAACAAAAAAATTTGATCTTTTGACCAACATTCAAGTAGGGGAGCATTTGGGAAATAGTGATCACAATATGGTAATTTTTTTAAATAAACTCAAAAAAGCTAAAGCATGTGGGGTATACTAAAATGCATAATTTTTAAAAAGCCAATTTCAATAAGGGCAGCTTTACAACATATCAACTGGCATAAACTCCTTAGTGATAAAAACACTGAGGATAAATGGAAACTATTCAAACAAATATTAGAAAGGTACATTTCTCAATATGTACCATTGGGTAATAAATATAAAAGAAATAAATTGAAACAATGTGGCTTAGTAGAGAAGTAAAACGAGAATAAAAATAATAAAAGGGCATTTAAAAAAACGGACAAATCAGAGGCATCCTATATAAGATATAGGGAAGCCAATAATACCTGCAAAAAGGCAATTAGTGTGGCTAAACTAGAAAACTAGAAACTGATAGCCAAAGAAAGCAAAAACAACCTCACATTTTTTTTCAAGTACATCAATTCTAAAAAAAAACTAAAATTGAAAGTGTAGGTACACTGGAAACAGATGAGTGATAGTTAATGAATACCAGGAAAAGGCAGACATTTTAAATAACCTTTTCTTCAGTATATATTAATGAGGATCGTATGGCAAGAGATATGCAAATGATTGCTGCAAAAACCTTGCAGATAACATGTGATTGGATGACTCGAGACAAGGTCCTGCAGCAGTTAAAGAAAATTAATGTACGTAAAGCTCCGGGGCCTGACGGTATTCACTTACTCGTTTTCCTGGCACTATAGTGCCCTGAGGGTGCCCCCACCCTCAGGGTCCCCCTCCCGCCCGGCTCTGGAAAGGGGTAAATCTTACCTTTTTCTAGCGCTGGGCGGGGAGATCTCTGCCTCCGATCCTCCTCCGTTCCGCCCCGTCGGCTGAATGCGCACGCGCGGCAAGAGCTGCGCGCGCATTCAGCCGGTCGCATAGGAAAGCATTTATAATTACCTCTGTTTCTGAGAGATAATTTAGTGGGAAAATTATAACGTAATTATCTCTCAGTTACAGAAAAATATACACAAAATATACAATACCCCCAATATTACCAGAAACCCCACAAAAGTTACATCCCCGGATAGCTCTGGTCTGAGTGGCCATCTTTGCCAAGTATCACTCAGACTGGACTGCCACCAGTAAAGTTTTGACCGGCCGGCCACGAGGTGATGGCCCAAAAGAAATTGGTGCCCCGGCCCGTCTCTGTTCTGGGTTCCTGTGTGAACACCGTACAAGGGATTCTCCTTATTTCAGGGAGCAAATGCTCCCCCCATTTGGTAGTTCTCATCTCCTGAACATCATTTGCATAGCTGGTCGGGAAGTAGACGGGCAGCAGTATAATCTTTTTCGGGGTTTGTGAGTGCCTAGCCGGAAGGGGTCAAGGCATTCGACGACCAAGTACTGCTTCCCACGTTCGGGAGACAAAATGACCACCATTCTTTTGTCGCCCACGTGTATTCGGTTACACAAAATGGCGGCCACCCAGGGGAAGCATTCATTAAATGCGGTTTCGCACTTAAGTTGTTGGTGTGAATGTTTTAATGGGGGCAGGGGTGGTCCTCATTCGGGAGTCGAATACTGGGTGCTCGGATACAATAACTCTCGAACGTATAAAAAGAAAATTCAACTAAATGAACGGTACGTTCCGCCACAGTATTAAAAAGGCTTCTGTTGTTGTTCAGGAAGTAGAACCTGCTAAGAGTAAGGTCAGAGGCTTCCATATACATCTCATAATTCTGGAGTTGCTACAGAGGGAATGGAAGAACTTGGAAAGACGTGCATTCATAGCCAGGCACTTTAAACAAATCTTCAAGTTGCAAAGCGAAGATAGATGGGAAGTGGCTCAGCTGTAAAAACAAAAAAACAAAAAAAAACACTATTCCAATAAGAGAGTTTTCTGGCCTCAAAAAAACCTATGGACAAGCGTGCAGAAACTTTGTGTAGACTGGCATATCAGGCTGCAGGTTACCAGTGCAAAGCGGCTATTTCCGGTGCAGCAATAGTGAAAGCTCAAAATCTGTGGCTATCCTTACAAGATATGGTTTTGGATAAAACGGATTAAGACCTGTCAAATTTGTTCAATCTTATGCAGTTGCCCAACAAATTTCTGACAGAAAAAAGAAAATGCTAAAGGGGACAGCCAGCATCATGGGCTTATCATCTGTGGCCAGAAGGGCATTATGGTTGAGAACATGGACAGCAGACAGACATCAGAAGCGGCATTGTGTGAACTGCCCTTTGAAAAGAACAAGTTGTTTGGCTCTTCACTGAAGGAGATTATAAAACAGATAGCAGACAGCAAAAAGGCTCTTCAAGATTATAGGATGTCTGGGGGCAGTAGCAATAGAAGGTTTCAAACCTGACGTCTGAAACCATTCAGAGATAACAAGAGAGAGAATACTAACAAACTTCAAAAGAAAAGGAGATTTTGACCCAGAGGAGTGGGTGGTTGTCAGAGATTCTTTGTTCAGAAATGGAAAGACACCACTTTAAACAGGTGGATATTAAATACAATAGCAGAGGGTTACAGAATAAAGTTCTCAGAGAATCCAACTTCAGAATTCCTGGTATCCTCTTACCGTTCAAAAAGAAAGTCAGAAGCTCTTCTAAAAGAATCACTTACCCGTTTAAAAAAAAGGTAGCTATAGAAAAAAGGTGCCAAAAAGTTACAGAGCATGTACTCACTCCTTTTTCTTGTCCAGAAACCAGACAAAAAACTTTCAACCTATTCTGGATCTCAAAAGAGTCAATTCCCGTATACCATACCAAAGGTTCCGTATGGAGAATATTTTATCGGTAACCCACATTCTGCAACGTGGAGTACATGGCAAAAATAGACCTAAAATATGTTGTCTCCATGTACCTATGGCTGTGATTTCAAGGAAATATCTCAGATTCACAGTAAAATCAAGGAAAAGGAAACGGCTACGCTTTCAATTCAAGGCATTACCATTCGGTCTATCATCAGCACCATGATTTAGTGGAATCAGGACCCCTGTCCATTTCATTACCAATAGAGAAACAAAAACGATTTAAGAAATAAATTTCTATGCTCCAAAGAAAAGATCACAGTTCCATAAGAAAGGCAATGAGCACTTTAGGCCTTATTACCTCTACCTTTCCAGCGGTAAAGGGGCAAGATCACAAATCGGACACCTTGTGTCAGAAATGCCTCTGCCATGTGTTCCTCGAGGGGCCTGTTCATTTTCGTCATAAAAACCTTGCGGTTCCTGGTCCGTCCTCCAGCGGCATTTAGCTGCGAATCTATGGAACTGTTTTGGGCATGAAAACCTGGGTTCGCCTGGGCAAAAATATGACTTCCATAAAGTTTCTGAACCCCTGCTCTGATCTGGGTGATTTCTGGATATGTTGTTCACCCTATCAGGGGATGTAAGATTTATGGGGATATGTTATGTTTTGGGGTGTTTTCTAGACTTTGTATAAATGTGTGTTATTTCTGCCTGTGGATAATTAGGTTTATGCATTAACTACCTTAATTATGTCACAGGCAGAGGATAGGGATTGTTTAATGTATGTGGGAGTGTCAGTCAGTGTTACACTGTTTTTATTGGTCTGTACAGTTTGTAATGCAGTGCTCCATCAGGTCCAGGAGGTGTGCCTCTGGCCTGAGGAATTTTATATAAAGCCAACCTACCAATAAAGCTTCAGACTTGTTCTACCCTTCATGAAGTCGGATTTGGTGCTCCAGCGCAGTGCTTATGGTACTCGTCAGTACTAGGAAGCAGCGATTGACTGAGGTACTCTGTCGGAGTGCCAGGCGGTCCGTCACAGGGGCTATCAGGGCATGTGACTTTTGTTGTTTTTTTGTGTGTGTTTTACGGGTACTTTTGGGGTGTTTGTAAATTGTTTACCTGGAGATAATTGAGTTTGTACAGTTCCTGACTCCATTATCTCTCAGGCACAGGGGAGGGGTTTGTGACTTTTATACATTCTGTAACTGTGCGGCCATTAAACAGAATACTTCCCAGCATTAAGCATTGGCTCATGTGTGGGGAGAATTGCTATACTGCTCTTTGGATTATTATAATTTCTTGGAGGAGAGGTCTACTCACTGGAAGCTGAGGTCATGTCAAACTAACTTGATTGTGTTCTACAAAGAAGTAAGTAGAAGTATAGATCAGGGTGTTGCAGTGGATGTGATCTATTTGGATTTTGCCAAGGCATTTGATACAGTTCCACACAAAAGATTAGTGTTCAAACTCAAGGAAATCGTTCTAGATGAAAATGCTTGTTCTTGGGCAGAACATTGGCTTAAAAACAGAGTACAAAGAGTTGTCATTAACGGTAAATTTTCAAGCTGGACAGAGGTCGCAAGTGGTGTCTGTCAGGGGTCTGTTCTGGGACCCCTTCTATTTAACATGTTTATAAATGATCTTGAAGACAGCATTGAAAGTCATGTTTCAGTGTTTGCAGATGACACAAATCTCTGTAAAATAATACAATGTGAGCAAGATATTACTTTGCTGCAGAGGGATTTAGATAGAGTTATGCACTTCGGCGTAAAGAATACACAAGCAACATATACCCTTAATGGAAGCAAATTAGGGATAACAACACACGAAAAGGACTTGGGAATTGTTCTAGACAACAAATTATGCAACAATGTGCAATGTATCAGCAGTGACCAAGGCCAGTAAGGTATTGTCATGCATGAAAAAGGGCATTCATTCTCGGGACGAGAATATCATTTTGCCGCTTTATAAATCACTGGTAAGACCACATATTGAATATGCTGTGCAATTTTGGGCACCTGTTCTAAAGAAGGATATTATGGCACTAGAAAAAGTGCAGAGACGGGCTACAAAATTAATAAAAGGAATGGAACATATCAGCTATGAAGAAAGGTTAACAAATTTAAACCTATTTAGTTTAGAAAAATGTCGCCCGAGAGGGGATATAACATTATACAAATATATTCGGGGCCATTGTGTGGTAATCTATTCACAAACCGGACTTTACATAGGACACGAGGTAATGCGTTTAGACTGGAAGAAAGAAGATTTCGACTAAGGCAAAGGTTTTTATTACTGTAAGAACAATCAGGATGTGGAATTCTCTGCCTGAAGAAGTGGTTTTATCAGAGTCCATATAGATGTTCAAACAGCTACTAGATGCATACTTACAAAAACAGAATATTCAAGGCTATAATCCCTGGGACACACACTGCCGCTGGGGAGGAAGGACGGTACCTTCCGCTCCCTGGGATACACACTGCCGCTGGAGAGGAAGGATGGCACCTTCTGCTCCCTGGGACACACACTGCCGCTGGGGAGGAAGGACGACACCTTTAGCTCCCTGGGGTACACACTGCCACTGGGGAGGAAGGACGACACCTTTAGCTCCCTGGGGTACACACTGCCACTGGGGAGGAAGGACGACACCTTCAGCTCCCTGGGACACACACTGCCGCTGGGGAGGAAGGACGGCACCTTCTGCTCCCTGGGACTTACTCTGCCGCTGGGAGGAAGGACGGCACCTTCTGCTCCCTGGGATACACACTGCCGCTGGGGAGGAAGGACGACACCTTCAGCTCCCTGGGATACAATCTGCCGCTGGGGAGGAAGGACAGCACCTTCAGCTCCCTGGGACTTACTCTGCCGCTGGGGAGGAAGGACTGCACCTTCTGCTCCCTGGGACTCACACTGCCGCTGGGGAGGAAGGCCGGCACCTTCAGCTCCCTGGGCTACACACTGCCGCTGGGGAGGAAGGACGGCACCTTCAGCTCCCTGGGCTACACACTGCTGCTGGGGAGGAAGGATTGCACCTTCGGCTCCCTGGGACTTACTCTGCTGCTGGGGAGGAAGGACTGTACCTTCAGCTCCCTGGGATACACACTGCCGCTGGGGATCCTCACAGGACCAGTCTAGGAGATCTGCTACCTCGGGTACCGCTGGTTGCTGTTGGGAAGGAGGACCGGTTGTCTCTTCCCGGGCCTCATTGATGAGTCGCAGGTAATCCCCCTCCAGGTTCCATTCTTTGGCGACCAAATACTGTAGGTCTGCCTCGAGGTCAATAGCGATCGGGAGCCCCAGCATGTCTTCTCGGTTGTAACACAAGTCCCAAAAACGAGAGTCAGTCGCTTTCCCAAAGTCCTCATCGTCAATATTATCCCAAAGTCGGCCAAGGTCAGTGTAATCTCCGCCTTCTGGGAACTCATACTCTGCCATCTCGGGACACACTGAGCTGCGTACCATTGTATCGCCTGGTATGCGTCGTCTAGCGCCAGTTCTGCATATACTAAAACCTCGAGTCTAGTCACCCACGCTTCTTCGGTCTGTTTTCTCAGGAGGGGCATCCGCTCTGCCATTCGAGCCAGGATTCGCTGCCTTCTGCTGCGGCGCCGATACCCTCGCGAATACTGTACTTCCTCTAGGGCTTCATCCCACAACCTGGCTCGGACAGCCTCTCTGTACATCAACATGTCCTCCTCTGAGACTGCTCCAGACCCCAGGATGTAATCGTTCAATCTATCTTGAAACTTCTCATCCATTTTCAGAGTTCCTTTGCAGATAGGGTCGCTGTACGGGTACTAGCGTTGCCCTCAATTTGTAATCCAGGAATGGTGTTGTCTGTAGCTGTCCCTCTGGTTGTAGGAACGATCCCGCCGCTTGCCACCAATTGTAACGGACCGTTTTGCTCAAAAGGGGATAAAAATCGTTTAGGCGATAATCCCCTTTTTCCTAGACCAGCAGCTACTGCAAGCACCAATCTCCCGAACTGCAAACTGTACGAATTCTAGAAACTCCCGAACTGGAAACACACGAACCCTGGAATCAGCCGAACAGGAAAAGCATACACACGAACCCTGGAATCAGCCGAACAGGAAAAGCAGTCAGCATACAATCCAATTCCCCCAAAAACGAGACGACACATCGGTTTGAGGGTCAAGCAGAATCTGAGGTACTGGCACACCCAGCCTGGTTTTTATTGCAGTTGTTACAAATACAGGTCCGCCCACAGGGAGGTATAAAACAACCACTCACACATCAGTTACATCCCACATATTCCCTCCCCTTATCCTGAGAGGAAACTCAATTATACATAGTTAAAACATACTTTCTACCCAACTTTCATAACTCTAAAACCATACATCACATTCACATAAAAATACATATCCACAATCGATCCATTCAGGGGAACAACATATGGCATGAATGGCAAAAATGGCATGAATCAGACCAAGGGGTTCAAAAGTTAGTAAAGTATCTTTTAAAACCCCTGCCAGCTCAGACCGGTTTTACAGAGCCCTCTCTCCTGGAGAAGTAATCCAATCACCTCCCAGGACACAGACAAGACTCCATTATGCACATGGGAACACAAAGACAGTAAAACACTTTAAAATACATAAGGTCACCTTTTACACATAACACACAGACATTTCACATATCCCCAGATAGCTGGGATCTGAACGCACAAAACTACCGAATAGCACTCAGATCCTATTCACACAGTTCAATTGCCATGGAGCTAAAGTCTTTCCCATAGTCTTTCATTATATGAATAGGCTCCATGGCATAGCTATCTGGGGTATCACCGCTCACACAGGGCAAGCACCGAATGGCCCCACTGTGTTTAAAGGGCCAGAATGAGTGACATGCACTCTGTTAGGGCCGAATACGTTTTTTTAAAGGGCCCAATCTCCCAGGGCCATAGTCCAAAGGCAGCAGGCGGGCAACCAGGCTTCTCCAGTTCACAGTGGCGAGGCTGTTTTCGCCACACATAGCAAAACAACCATGGTTTAGGGATGGGGAGAACTGGGCAGTACAGATAAAGTAAATCTCCAGGTTCACCAAGGATGCTCATTTCTTACTGTTTGTCCATTGGTCACAAGAACCACACACACAACTTAATGTACTTGGAAGCCCTTATTCCCTCTCTGCCCTTGGTACCTTTGTTGTTTTTCCTCTCCATCAATACAACCTACTCTGCCCACTAGGTCACCATTGTGAGAATACTAGTACCCCATTTACACAATTTTGTCATCAATAAAGAATTTGTTCAAGCCCAGGCGCAATCTTCCCTTCTGCCAAGTATCCCTTCTTCAATTTAGTCTCTGATAGTTGCATTTACATATAAATATAACATCCAAGCTCCACTCACCTAGGGTTGGTTCCAGTGATATGAAATTATATCGTTGGCTTATCTCCAGTTTTCTTAAACATCGTTCTCACGCCTTCCTGGTTTTCAACTTCTGGCCATCTCAGTTTACAACCAGAGTATTCAGTCCACAACCACATCCTCTACCACTCTAAACTATTTATTTTTCCTTTCATTTTTTTGTAGCAACCATTTGCATAGATCAGTATCAAATATGTTATAGTTAGACTAATTCAAGTATACTACATCCACTCCAACACCTCACTGGCTCTGAAATCAGGACAATACAATAGCTGCAGACAAGAATATATCTTTTATGGGCACACTGCATACCTTGCGTTACATGCTCTATATCTAGTAGCCCTTTCAAAGAAACATTTTCAAATTACAACTTAAAAAAAATTAAAGGTTTAACTTTTTCTCAAGATTTCTTTTCAGAAGAACAATATCGATATTTGCTCGTGGAAATAGTTAAAGTGTTCCTGAGATATTTTGCATGCATGCATGCTATTGAAAGTGTATGTGCTGTCCCTCAAACCTCCCAGCAGGAGGCAGAACATACATTTCCATTTTTAAGTCTCTTTTGAGAATATTCTAACACATTCCAATGAGTTTAAATTCTGTTTTGTACCCAGAGTAGAGAACCCAGGTGGGTCCACGATACTCACCATTGATTGGATGACACGGTCTGTGCTGGGTTCAATACCAGGTGCTGGAAATTAGACATGGATGGAGTATATTAAACACTATGGATGTCAGACAGTGTGCCCTGGTCTATGTACTCAGCTCAGGCAGTGCTCTCTATTTACTGTATGATATACAGGGGGGTCGGTGTCACTATACACTATATGATCTATTTATACACACAGCTTTAATACAACTGGTCACGGCTAGGGGTCAGCATAGACACAGCTCAGTCAGTGCTCTCTAGGTGTAATAACACAGGTCACCGCTAGGGGTCAGTCTGTACTCAGCTCAGTCACTGCTCACTAGCTGTAATAACACAGTTCACCGCTAGGGGTCAGCCTGTACTCACTATATACCCAGCTGTCGTTACATTGGTCACGGCTAGGGGTCACTATATAACTAGCTGTAATAACAGCTCACCGCTAGGGGTCAGTATGGACACAGCTCAGTCAGTGCTCACTATATACCTAGCTGTAATAACACAGCTCACCGCTAGGGGTCAGTATGGACACTGCTTACTATTTACCCAGCTGTAATAACACAGCTCACCGCTAGGGGTCAGTATGGACAAAGCTCACTATATACCCAGCTGTAATAACACAGCTCACCGCTAGGGGTCAGTATGGACACAGCTCAGTCAGTGCTCACTATATACCTAGCTGTAATAACACAGCTCACCACTAGGGGTCACTATATACCTAGCTGTAATAACACAGCTCACCACTAGGGGTCACTATATACCCAGCTGTAGTTACATTAGTCACCGCTAGGAGTCAGCAGCGCACACCCTCTCAGCGCTGTATTCCCTGCATGACGTTGCAGGGGTGGAGCTTATAGCCTGGCCACGCCCCCTCACTGATACCTGGCCGCCACTGGAGCCGAGCAGCGCCCTCCGATGGCCGCCCGGATACCTGACTGGCACAGCTTGGCTCCCCCAGTGCACTCGGCGCCCGGCCCTTCCTCAGACCCCCCGAATGCCCGGCGGAGAGCAGCGGCAGCCTGCAGCCGTTAATATACCGCGTCACAAAATGGCGCCCCCAGAGCGAGCGCAGAGCCTGACTGACTAACTGAGCGCGCGCGACCTCTCACCGGAAGTGTCCTCTGCACGCGCACCGCACCGATTGGCCGCTCGCCGGAACTCTGAGTGCGTCATCCACCAATGAGGAGAGCGGGCGGGGCTCATCGTGTTTCCGGACACGTAATCGCTTCCGGGGGCGGGGCATTATTGGACTTCCGGTTTCATATTTTGCTATTTAAAAAAGAATGTTTGGGAATATGGAGAATATTTCTGGGTCCATCAGCCTCTTTTATACTGAGTAATGGATTCCATGCTAGTGTGGGACTGGGAGAGCTACATCCCTTAAAGTCACTGGAGAGACATTCTAATCCTATACTAATAATATATACCTACTAAATTATATAATAAATACTATATACCCACTAAATTATATAATATATACTATATACCCACCAAATCATATAATATATACTATATACCCACCAAATTATATACTATATACCCACCAAATTATATAATATATACTATATACCCACCAAATTATATAATATATACTATATACCTACCAAATTATATACTATATACTATATACCCACCAAATTATATACTATATACCCTCTATATACCCACCAAATTATATAATATATACTATATACCCACCAAATTATATAATATATACTATATACCCACCAAATTATATACTATATACCCACCAAATTATATAATAAATACTATATACCCACCAAATTATATAATATATGCTATATACCCACCAAATTATATAATAAATACTATATACCCACCAAATTATATAATAAATACTATATACCCACCAAATTATATAATATATGCTATATACCCACCAAATCATATAATATATACTATATACCTACCAAATTATATAATATATACTATATACCTACCAAATTATATAATAAATACTATATACCCACCAAATTATATAATATATGCTATATACCCACCAAATTATATAATATATACAATATACCCACCAAATCATATAATATATACTATATACCCACCAAATTATATAATATATACTATATACCCACCAAATTATATAATATATACTATATACCCACCAAATCATATAATATATACTATATACCCACCAAATTATATAATATATACTATATACCTACCAAATTATATACTATATACCCTCTATATACCTACCAAATTATATAATATATACTATATACCCACCAAATTATATAATATATACTATATACCCACCAAATTATATACTATATACCCTCTATATACCTACCAAATTATATAATATATACTATATACCCACCAAATTATATAATATATACTATATACCTACCAAATTATATAATATATACTATATACCCACCAAATTATATAATATATACTATATACCCACCAAATCATATAATATATACTATATACCCTCTATATACCCACCAAATTATATAATATATACTATATACCCACCAAATTATATAATATATACTATATACCCACCAAATTATATAATAAATACTATATACCCACCAAATTATATAATAAATACTATATACCCACCAAATCATATAATATATACTATATACCCACCAAATTATATAATATATACTATATACCCACCAAATTATATAATATATACTATATACCCACCAAATCATATAATATATACTATATACCCACCAAATTATATAATATATACTATATACCCACCAAATTATATAATATATACTATATACCCACCAAATTATATAATATATACTATATGCCCACCAAATTATATAATATATACTATATACCCACCAAATTATATAATATATACTATATACCCACCAAATTATATAATATATACTATATACCCACCAAATCATATAATATATACTATATACCCACCAAATCATATAATATATACTATATACCCACCAAATTATATAATATATACTATATACCCACCAAATTATATAATATATACTATATACCCACCAAATTATATAATATATACTATATGCCCACCAAATTATATAATATATACTATATACCCACCAAATTATATAATATATACTATATACCCACCAAATTATATAAAATATACTATATACCCACCAAATCATATAATATATACTATATACCCACCAAATTATATAATATATACTATATACCCACCAAATCATATAATATATACTATATACCCACCAAATTATATAATATATACTATATACCCACCAAATTATATAATATATACTATATACCCACCAAATTATATAATATATACTATATACCCACCAAATTATATAATATATAATATATACCTACCAAATTATATAATATATACTATATACCCACCAAATTATATAATATATACTATATACCCTCTATATACCCACCAAATTATATAATATATACTATATGCCCACCAAATTATATAATATATACTATATACCCACCAAATTATATAACATATACTATATACCCACCAAATTATATAATATATACTATATACCCACCAAATTATATAATATATACTATATACCCACCAAATTATATAATATATACTATATACCCACCAAATTATATAATATATACTATATACCTACTAAATTATATAATATATACTATATACCTACTAAATTATATAATAAATACTATATACCCACCAAATTATATAATAAATACTATATACCCACCAAATTATATAATATATACTATATACCCACCAAATTATATAATATATACTATATACCCACCAAATTATATAATATATACTATATACCCACCAAATTATATAATATATACTATATACCTACCAAATTATATAATATATACTATATACCCACCAAATCATATAATAAATACTATATACCCACCAAATTATATAATAAATACTATATACCCACCAAATTATATAATAAATACTATATACCCACCAAATTATATAATAAATACTATATACCCACCAAATTATATAATAAATACCCACCAAATTATATAATATATACTATATACCCACCAAATTATATAATAAATACTATATACCCACCAAATTATATAATATATACTATATACCTACTAAATTATATAATAAATACTATATACCCACCAAATTATATAATAAATACCCACCAAATTATATAATATATACTATATCCACCAAATTATATAATATATACTATATACCCACCAAATTATATAATATATACTATATACCCACCAAATTATATAATATATACTATATACCTACCAAATTATATAATAAATACTATATACCCACCAAATTATATAATAAATACTATATACCCACCAAATTATATAATATATACTATATACCCACTAAATTATATAATAAATACTATATACCCACCAAATTATATAATATATACTATATACCCACCAAATTATATAATATATACTATATACCTACCAAATTATATAATAAATACTAAATACCCACCAAATTATATAATATATACTATATACCCACCAAATTATATAATATATACTATATCCACCAAATTATATAATAAATACTAAATACCCACCAAATTATATAATATATACTATATACCCACTAAATTATATAATAAATACTATATACCCACCAAATTATATAATATATACTATATACCCACCAAATTATATAATAAATACTATATACCCACCAAATTATATAATATATACTATATACCCTCTGTATACCCACCAAATTATATAATATATACTATATACCCACCAAATCATATAATATATACTATATACCCACCAATTTATATAATAAAAACTATATACCCACCAAATTATATAATATATACTATATACCCTCTGTATACCTACCAAATTATATAATATATACTATATACCCACCAAATCATATAATATATACTATATACCTACCAAATTATATAATATATACTATATACCCCCCAAATTATATAATATATACTATATACCCACCAAATCATATAATATATACTATATACCTACCAAATTATATAATATATACTATATACCCACCAAATCATATAATATATACTATATACCCACCAAATTATATAATAAATACTATATACCCACCAAATTATATAATATATACTATATACCCACCAAATCATATAATATATACTATATACCCACCAAATTATATAATATATACTATATACCCACCAAATTATATAATATATACTATACCCACCAAATTATATAATATATACTATATACCCACCAAATTATATACTATATACCCTCTATATACCTACCAAATTATATAATATATACTATATACCCACCAAATTATATAATATATACTATATACCTACCAAATTATATAATATATACTATATACCCACCAAATCATATAATATATACCTACCAAATTATATAATATATACTATATACCCACTAAATTATATAATATATACTATATACCTACCAAATTATATAATATATACTATATACCCACCAAATCATATAATATATACTATATACCTACCAAATTATATAATATATACTATATACCTACCAAATTATATAATATATACTATATACCCACCAAATCATATAATATATACTATATACCTACCAAATTATATAATATATACTATATACCCACTATATTATATAATATATACTATATACCTACCAAATTATATAATATATACTATATACCCACCAAATCATATAACATATACTATATACCCACCAAATTATATAATAAATACTATATACCCACCAAATTATATAATATATACTATATACCCACCAAATCATATAATATATACTATATACCCACCAAATTATATAATATATACTATATACCCACCAAATTATATAATATATACTATATACCCACCAAATTATATAATATATACTATATACCCACCAAATTATATACTATATACCCTCTATATACCTACCAAATTATATAATATATACTATATACCCACCAAATTATATAATATATACTATATACCCACCAAATTATATAATATATACTATATACCCACCAAATTATATAATATATACCCTATATACCTACCAAATTATATAATATATACTATATACCCACCAAATTATATAATATATACTATATACCCACCAAATTATATAATATATACTATATACCCAACAAATCATATAATATATACTATATACCCACCAAATTATATAATATATACTATATACCCACCAAATTATATAATATATACTATATACCTACCAAATTATATAATATATACTATATACCCACCAAATCATATAATATATACTATATACCCACCAAATTATATAATACATACTATATACCCACCAAATTATATAATATATACTATATACCCACCAAATTATATAATATATACTATATACCCACCAAATTATATAATATATACTATATACCCACCAAATTATATAATATATACTATATACCCACCAAATTATATACTATATACCCTCTATATACCTACCAAATTATATAATATATACTATATACCCACCAAATTATATAATATATACTATATACCCACCAAATCATATAATATATACTATATACCCACCAAATTATATAATAAATACTATATACCCACCAAATTATATAATATATACTATATACCCACCAAATTATATAATATATACTATATACCCACCAAATTATATAATATATACTATATACCCACCAAATTATATACTATATACCCTCTATATACCTACCAAATTATATAATATATACTATATACCCACCAAATTATATAATATATACTATATACCCACCAAATTATATAATATATACTATATACCCACCAAATTATATAATATATACCCTATATACCTACCAAATTATATAATATATACTATATACCCACCAAATTATATAATATATACTATATACCCACCAAATTATATAATATATACTATATACCCAACAAATCATATAATATATACTATATACCCACCAAATTATATAATATATACTATATACCTACCAAATTATATAATATATACTATATACCCACCAAATCATATAATATATACTATATACCCACCAAATTATATAATACATACTATATACCCACCAAATTATATAATATATACTATATACCCACCAAATTATATAATATATACTATATACCCACCAAATTATATAATATATACTATATACCCACCAAATTATATAATATATACTATATACCCACCAAATTATATACTATATACCCTCTATATACCTACCAAATTATATAATATATACTATATACCCACCAAATTATATAATATATACTATATACCCACCAAATCATATAATATATACTATATACCCACCAAATTATATAATAAATACTATATACCCACCAAATTATATAATATATACTATATACCCACCAAATTATATAATATATACTATATACCTACCAAATTATATAATAAATACTAAATACCCACCAAATTATATAATATATACTATATACCCACCAAATTATATAATATATACTATATCCACCAAATTATATAATAAATACTAAATACCCACCAAATTATATAATATATACTATATACCCACTAAATTATATAATAAATACTATATACCCACCAAATTATATAATATATACTATATACCCACCAAATTATATAATAAATACTATATACCCACCAAATTATATAATATATACTATATACCCTCTGTATACCCACCAAATTATATAATATATACTATATACCCACCAAATCATATAATATATACTATATACCCACCAATTTATATAATAAAAACTATATACCCACCAAATTATATAATATATACTATATACCCTCTGTATACCTACCAAATTATATAATATATACTATATACCCACCAAATCATATAATATATACTATATACCTACCAAATTATATAATATATACTATATACCCCCCAAATTATATAATATATACTATATACCCACCAATCATATAATATATACTATATACCTACCAAATTATATAATATATACTATATACCCACCAAATCATATAATATATACTATATACCCACCAAATTATATAATAAATACTATATACCCACCAAATTATATAATATATACTATATACCCACCAAATCATATAATATATACTATATACCCACCAAATTATATAATATATACTATACCCACCAAATTATATAATATATACTATATACCCACCAAATTATATACTATATACCCTCTATATACCTACCAAATTATATAATATATACTATATACCCACCAAATTATATAATATATACTATATACCTACCAAATTATATAATATATACTATATACCCACCAAATCATATAATATATACCTACCAAATTATATAATATATACTATATACCCACTAAATTATATAATATATACTATATACCTACCAAATTATATAATATATACTATATACCCACCAAATCATATAATATATACTATATACCTACCAAATTATATAATATATACTATATACCTACCAAATTATATAATATATACTATATACCCACCAAATCATATAATATATACTATATACCTACCAAATTATATAATATATACTATATACCCACTATATTATATAATATATACTATATACCTACCAAATTATATAATATATACTATATACCCACCAAATCATATAACATACTATATACCCACCAAATTATATAATAAATACTATATACCCACCAAATTATATAATATATACTATATACCCACCAAATCATATAATATATACTATATACCCACCAAATTATATAATATATACTATATACCCACCAAATTATATAATATATACTATATACCCACCAAATTATATAATATATACTATATACCCACCAAATTATATACTATATACCCTCTATATACCTACCAAATTATATAATATATACTATATACCCACCAAATTATATAATATATACTATATACCCACCAAATTATATAATATATACTATATACCCACCAAATTATATAATATATACCCTATATACCTACCAAATTATATAATATATACTATATACCCACCAAATTATATAATATATACTATATACCCACCAAATTATATAATATATACTATATACCCAACAAATCATATAATATATACTATATACCCACCAAATTATATAATATATACTATATACCCACCAAATTATATAATATATACTATATACCTACCAAATTATATAATATATACTATATACCCACCAAATCATATAATATATACTATATACCCACCAAATTATATAATACATACTATATACCCACCAAATTATATAATATATACTATATACCCACCAAATTATATAATATATACTATATACCCACCAAATTATATAATATATACTATATACCCACCAAATTATATAATATATACTATATACCCACCAAATTATATACTATATACCCTCTATATACCTACCAAATTATATAATATATACTATATACCCACCAAATTATATAATATATACTATATACCCACCAAATCATATAATATATACTATATACCCGCCAAATTATATAATAAATACTATATACCCACCAAATTATATAATATATACTATATACCCACCAAATTATATACTATATACCCTCTATATACCTACCAAATTATATAATATATACTATATACCCACCAAATTATATAATATATACTATATACCCACCAAATTATATAATATATACTATATACCCACCAAATTATATAATATATACCCTATATACCTACCAAATTATATAATATATACTATATACCCACCAAATTATATAATATATACTATATACCCACCAAATTATATAATATATACTATATACCCACCAAATTATATAATATATACTATATACCCACCAAATTATATAATATATACTATATACCCACCAAATTATATAATATATACTATATACCCACCAAATTATATAATAAATACTATATACCCACCAAATTATATAATATATACTATATACCCACCAAATTATATAATATATACTATATACCCACCAAATTATATAATATATACTATATACCCACCAAATTATATAATATATACTATATACCCACCAAATTATATAATATATACTATATACCCACCAAATTATATAATATATACTATATACCCACCAAATTATATAATATATACTATATACCCACCAAATTATATAATATATACTATATACCCACCAAATTATATAATATATACCCTATATACCTACCAAATTATATAATATATACCCTATATACCTACCAAATTATATAATATATACTATATACCAACCAAATTATATAATATATACTATATACCCACCAAATTATATAATATATACTATATACCCACCAAATTATATAATAAATACTATATACCCACCAAATTATATAATAAATACTAAATACCCACCAAATTATATAATATATACTATATACCCACTAAATTATATAATAAATACTATATACCCACCAAATTATATAATAAATACTATATACCCACCAAATTATATAATATATACTATATACCCACTAAATTATATAATAAATACTATATACCCACCAAATTATATAATATATACTATATACCCACCAAATTATATAATAAATACTATATACCCACCAAATTATATAATATATACTATATACCTACCAAATTATATAATATATACTATATACCCACCAAATCATATAATATATACTATATACCTACCAAATTATATAATATATACTATATACCCACCAAATTATATAATATATACTATATACCTACCAAATTATATAATATATACTATATACCCACCAAATCATATAATATATACCTACCAAATTATATAATATATACTATATACCCACTAAATTATATAATATATACTATATACCTACCAAATTATATAATATATACTATATACCCACCAAATCATATAATATATACTATATACCTACCAAATTATATAATATATACTATATACCTACCAAATTATATAATATATACTATATACCCACCAAATCATATAATATATACTATATACCTACCAAATTATATAATATATACTATATACCCACTATATTATATAATATATACTATATACCTACCAAATTATATAATATATACTATATACCCACCAAATCATATAACATATACTATATACCCACCAAATTATATAATAAATACTATATACCCACCAAATTATATAATATATACTATATACCCACCAAATCATATAATATATACTATATACCCACCAAATTATATAATATATACTATATACCCACCAAATTATATAATATATACTATATACCCACCAAATTATATAATATATACTATATACCCACCAAATTATATACTATATACCCTCTATATACCTACCAAATTATATAATATATACTATATACCCACCAAATTATATAATATATACTATATACCCACCAAATTATATAATATATACTATATACCCACCAAATTATATAATATATACCCTATATACCTACCAAATTATATAATATATACTATATACCCACCAAATTATATAATATATACTATATACCCACCAAATTATATAATATATACTATATACCCAACAAATCATATAATATATACTATATACCCACCAAATTATATAATATATACTATATACCCACCAAATTATATAATATATACTATATACCTACCAAATTATATAATATATACTATATACCCACCAAATCATATAATATATACTATATACCCACCAAATTATATAATACATACTATATACCCACCAAATTATATAATATATACTATATACCCACCAAATTATATAATATATACTTTATACCCACCAAATTATATAATATATACTATATACCCACCAAATTATATAATATATACTATATACCCACCAAATTATATACTATATACCCTCTATATACCTACCAAATTATATAATATATACTATATACCCACCAAATTATATAATATATACTATATACCCACCAAATCATATAATATATACTATATACCCACCAAATTATATAATAAATACTATATACCCACCAAATTATATAATATATACTATATACCCACCAAATTATATAATATATACTATATACCCACCAAATTATATAATATATACTATATACCCACCAAATTATATACTATATACCCTCTATATACCTACCAAATTATATAATATATACTATATACCCACCAAATTATATAATATATACTATATACCCACCAAATTATATAATATATACTATATACCCACCAAATTATATAATATATACTATATACCTACCAAATTATATAATATATACTATATACCCACCAAATTATATAATATATACTATATACCCACCAAATTATATAATATATACTATATACCCACCAAATTATATAATATATACTATATACCCACCAAATTATATAATATATACTATATACCCACCAAATTATATAATATATACTATATACCTACCAAATTATATAATATATACTATATACCCACCAAATTATATAATATATACTATATACCCACCAAATTATATAATATATACTATATACCCACCAAATTATATAATATATACTATATACCCACCAAATTATATAATATATACTATATACCCACCAAATTATATAATATATACTATATACCCACCAAATTATATAATATATACTATATACCCACCAAATTATATACTATATACCCTCTATATACCTACCAAATTATATAATATATACTATATACCCACCAAATTATATAATATATACTATATACCCACCAAATTATATAATATATACTATATACCCACCAAATTATATAATATATACTATATACCCACCAAATTATATAATATATACTATATACCCACCAAATTATATAATATATACTATATACCTACCAAATTATATAATATATACTATATACCCACCAAATTATATAATATATACTATATACCCACCAAATTATATAATATATACTATATCCACCAAATTATATAATAAATACTATATACCCACCAAATTATATAATATATACTATATACCCACCAAATTATATAATATATACTATATACCCACCAAATTATATAATATATACTATATACCCACCAAATTATATAATATATACTATATACCCACCAAATTATATAATATATACTATATACCCTCTATATACCCACCAAATTATATAATATATACTATATACCCACCAAATCATATAATATATACTATATACCCACCAAATTATATAATATATACTATATACCCACCAAATTATATAATATATACTATATACCCTCT